>NW_026683380.1:0-68000 GCF_030247195.1 Topomyia yanbarensis | reverse complement strand
CATGCCCCAGCACGGTGTGGTAGTGTGACAAAAAATCACAGCCACTTTTTCAAAAGCACCATTTAGCGAAACCGATAGTTTTTCCAGCAGCTATTTTGTATGATTTGAATCGTTGTGATCTGATAAATCGGCTGATATTCTTCTTTTAGAGTTTTGAAAAGGTTTAAATGTATAATCCGGTGGCAAAGCTGAACACAATTTTTCCTACCCATACTACCCAGCGTTCAAAACTAATACATGCTCAAAAAATGTAACTTGAACCTTAAATGATTCATACTTAAAATATTTAATCCAATTTCTTTTGTTCATTTCATCTGTCTTACTATCAGCTTAAACAAAGTTTCAATCCTGACGTCCGTTGGTAATACATTGGGACGGGAAAATGTTGCCTAACGCAGACGGTAAACGTGTTGATCGGCTTCCCATTGTTGTCACTGGAGCAGGAATATCAAAACTACTCTCGGTACCTTACCTTTCATGTGGCACAGCAAATGCAGAAACTGCTGCTATAATGGAAACAATTGGCGAGTGGGGCCTGAAGGATAGGTTAGTTGGAATGAGTTTTGACACAACCAGCGTAAATACCGGCATAAAAACTGGCATTATAAGCCGTCTTCCAGCATTACTGAAGAAAAAGATGCTAGCATTAGCATGCCGTCATCACGTTGCTGAAATAGTGCTTAAGCATGTTTTTGAGTTGTATGGAGATAAATCCAAATCTAGTAATCTCGATTCTTTCAATGACTTCAAGAAAGAATTCAACGAAAACTACCGCGATCGAAAATACAGAACAGTCCTACACGATCCTAAGCTAAAAGTCCTAACTGCACCGTGGAGGGATACCATCGTCGATTTTTGCCATAATCAGCTGAGAGTACGTCAACAACGTGGAGATTATGAGGAGCTTCTCGAGTTGGTTATAATGTTTTTAGGTGGGTTGCCTCTGAAAGGGCAAAGATTCCGCAAAGCAGGTGCACTAAGTTGAGCCAGATGGATGGCGCGGGCAATATACGTGCTGAAATTGTGGATGTGCGATGAAATTTTAGGAGACCAAGAACTAATGGACCATTATACAACAGTGGCAATATTTATTTCACAATGCTTTATACGATATTGGTACCGACTAAGTAACTCAGTTTCCGCCCCTCGTGTGGATTTAGAATTTTTAAAAGATATGTATAACTTTCACGAGCAATACTTCGCCTCAGTCGCCATAAAAGCGTTTAAGAACCACTTATGGTATTTGTCCGAGTGGAACGTGGCGTTGAGTTTTTTCGATGCGGATGTCAGCAGTAATGAGAAAAAGAGAATGGTAGTAGCTTTGAACAAGCCAAGAAAATCGTTTGAAACACCACGTAAGCGCAAAAAAACAGAAAATACGGAGGACAAGACACCAGTAAAAGCTGTTGAGGCAAATCAGTGGTCAACTTTGTCCTGCTTTATAACGGAAGCTTCAAGAGAATTTTTCACCATTATGAATATATCGACGGATTTTCTGTGCGAGAATCCAAAATATTGGGACAAAAATCAAGAATACCTGAGTGCACAAGAGCGAGTGAAGGCAATTGTAGTGGTAAACGATGTCGCGGAGAGGGCTGTGAAGCTTGTTACAGACTACAATAACAAAGTCACAAAGGATCCTGAGCAAAACAATTACCTACTACAAGTCATCGAACACCATAGGAATATTAAGCCCATGAAATATTAATTTTACACAATCATTAAATGTAAATAAAAATAATAAAAAAACATTCTTTTGACTCATCAAAATGTACGACAAAGTTCTATTTTCAAAATATCATTTATTCGCAGCAGGGTTTGTAAACCAGGACTTCATTTTCTTAGGAATCCCGAAATTGGCATAGGCTAGTGCTATAATTCTAATGACACTGAGAAGCTACACTATCATGCACATTGATCTTATTTTCGCGTTACATAAGTTTTTAAAACTATTTTAGTATTTTCGGGGTCGTAGAATGTCAAGAAATTGCAGTTCTATTTTACACCAAAAAAAGAAAGGCAATATTTTAAAACTACCATATCTTTTCAACTACAAGAGATAGACATTCGATGTCTTTGGTAAAGTTACTGCATTTTATTCATTCTTAAACTTTGCCGAAGAAACCTACTTTGTATCTCTTTCATTTAAAAAGTTTGTTTCCGTAGTGTCTTTACAGTGATATTTGGAACATGGTCGTTAACTCCAAAAGATGCCTCATTTTATCCCTAAAAATTCTTGTGAAGAGACCAAATAGCTCAGATCAATGGTTTGGACACAATAAGAGAAAGTTGTAAAATTTGCATACAATTCGACCGGCAGCAGCAGTGGTGCTAGAATAATTGAATATTTTACCAATCGTCAGAGGACCAACCGGTTTTTGCTTAATAACTTTTTCCATGAGCCTCGGATTGTTTAGTGATCTTTGAGACTTTTTTTCCTTGTTAAATTTGCTATTAAAAACACATATCGATTTATTTTTAGGGACCAACGGGAGAGTTCTAGAGGAATTGTTTTGTAAAAGTCAATTTCCCCATAAGAAATCCCATATAAACTTTAAACCGCCGGCGCGAAAATATAGTTTCACCGATCGAGCTGAGATTTTGCACAATTGTTCTGGGACCCAAATGGAAGCTAAAAAGTTGCTCGGAGCAAGATTCTATTTTTTTCATACAACCATGTCCCACTCTATTGTTCATATGTCAGTGGCGCCATAATTTCAAATGTGGCCACAGTCCCAACGACAAATATATTTAAAATGACCGTTAAAGCGGGTGAAGCTTTGTTTTTGAGTGTTATGTCTGTTAGTCTGTGCTTAAATTCTAACTACAAAATCTGTCATCTTTGAACAGGAACGAACCATGACGATTCTATAGTTCAAACAGTTTAACAGTTCAATAAATATTTGAAAAAAAAGTTTGAAATTTTTATTTGGTTCTTATGTGAACTACATCTCATACCTAGACTAATAAGGTTGAATCTTTTTCCAGAAGAATTCTTTTGAAAAAATGGAAACCAAAAATTCAATTCAGTTCAGTTTTATTACAAAGCAGTAGGTTCAAATACTTCTCACATCAATCCGGTACGTCTAAACTATCCTCGCAGCCGTCGCCACCGCCAATCGCAGTCGATTTCCACGCCAACTTTGGCCTTCGTCGGCACGAACGTCGTTCCATTAGGTTAAAACGCACAAAGCATCATAGATAACTAAATTACATACAACATTTCCCATTGGTAAGGAGAAACAAGGTGCAAAGTGACAGTAAATACCAGATGCAAAAATCACTTCTATTCTTTCGCGCATTGCCTGCCCCACAAAACACAATTTCATCACATCACAAAGGAACGATCTGGGGGCAAAAAATTGCTAAAAGCTTTTTGGCTTTTTCCTTCAATGAACAGGACATTGTGTGAAAAGATAAAAAATAACACACAAAGAGTATAAAATTATGCGACATCACCGAAATAGGGATAAAGTATTTAATCGAGCTTTCACAATCCATAAGAAAAAATTGATTGATCAAGGGTAAATAGAATCGATAGCGTGAAGAACGCGAAAAAAAACCCACTCAGATGGATAAATTGAAGATGAACCAATAATAAATTTTATTTATTGATGCATTACTGACACAGCTAGAATGTGCTCAGAACGAAAATGGGATCGGAATTCATCAGATGCGACTGGGACAGGATTGAATGGATAACTTCCGCGTTTCGATTCCCTAGCACGATAGATAGAAGAAAGAAAATTCATAATTGCAATTACGAGTAAAAGGATGTGGCGTAGCATCAATTGCAACTCGATTTCGGCCGCTATGCCTCTGATGAGCAGTAAAAAGCTAACTGTGAAAAAATCCTTTGGAAATCTCTACAAAACGCAGACCAATTTCCCATGCCACGCACCAATTCGAATCTTTGATGCGCCGGCTTCATAATCAATAGAACAGAACGCGCAAAAAGAACAGAACGCGACAAAAAAGCTCTGGAATCCCTTTACACCTAGCTCCAACGAAACAGTGGCAATGCTGAAGATTACGAACGACTCGAACACGATTTGAATCAATTATCCTGATGGTTGTTGGTCGCCACTTTGTATTCGACCGGTACACGGTGATGCTGCTGTTGATGATGAGGATGATGGAGATGATGCTCTGCTATTTGAGGCAATATAGAGGGAGAGAGACAGACAGCGCAGTGTTTATGAACGAGCAAGGATTTCATCCAGATCCATCTTGTATGGGCATCCCGGAGCAACTTCATTAACCAGGCCTTTGATTAGCGCGCGATGATGAACGACCAGACGTGCGATGGAATCTGTTGAGTAAATTGGAAGAAATCAAGCGTTGGTAGAAACGGATTAGCAATCGTATACGCAGTGGGAGCTTAGTATGGTTTATTTGAAGTTAGATTATAAAAAGTCTCACGATAAATCTATTATTCGATAAAAGCAATGGTTTTGTGTTGATTTCTTAAAAACTAGGTATATGAATTTAAGTGCAAATTATTTTTTAAATAAATGTTCATTAAAAAATCGACGAATAAGGCACATGGATTAAGGAAGTAGTCTGCTTTACCATAACACAAAAATTAAATTTTCTTATTATTTAAATAGGTTTATAAATAATCTAATGCCGTTTGGCTTGAGCCCAAAATTGAGTCAGGTTACCATTCCAACCGCAGTCAGATCATACATTTTGACAGCAGTTGGGGTTAAAACCTGGCTGAATTTCGCTTCAGGCAAAACTGTTAATTTAAAAAAAACTCGAAAAAGGGTTACGTATTGAAGGCGCTTAAGGTTGACTTCTTTACCTTCGCTTTACTTAAAACCTGGTTCAAATGTTAGGCGAGGGTGAAGAAATCGACCCTTATTGAGCTATAATACCGCCATTTTGTGACATCTTTTAGCGAAAAAAATAATTTGGGCTTTTAAAATACGTATACAAATGTATCTTAAACTTCACGATCTCTAAAAAAATCGCGAGAACTTATTTTTGGTCTCCTACAGCACACGGCGAACTACATGAACCGTTCTGTTCACTTACCTATAATCACCTTCCGCAGTTTCAGTTCCGGATTTTCCAAGTGCAGAAACATGATCGTTAGAATTGGTTTGAGCGTTTCCTCCCAGTGCGTGTGTTCAGTTTCGCTAGTGCCATCCGCCTCCAGTTGTAAGCAACCCAAACATCTGGCCGCCACTTCGCGAACCTCCATGCTCGGATCGTCCAAACGAGTGACGATAGGGAATGCAATTAATTTCAGGCTTTCGAAATCTAGCGGACCCATCGCCAGCAGGGTCCTAAGCGCGTAGGCCCGTGTCGCGATACTATTGTCTTCGATTAAACCGACCAGGAGCTTGAGTCGCTCAGGAAGTAAGGTTATAAACTGGAAGATAAATGACATCAAAAGAAAAATGAATTAAATTAAGATTAAATAACGCAAGCTATTTCAATTCAGTTGATGGAAATTGACTATTATCTATGTTTTAATTTATTGCTTTTGAACGGAAAGCACTTAACCATCCATAATGATTTCTGATTAGGCTTCCAACGATAAATGTGGTCAAAGTTGAGCCATTTTCCGAAATAGTTTTACTATAGTTCAATAAAAAATAAAGATGCCCAATAAAACCGAAAACATCTGCTTCCGATCGATTAGATTTGCACGACAAGGTCAACCCGAATCTTCGAAAGGAAAACGTTATTTCGCATCTTACTGTGAGCAATCTTAATTGGGTTCGTCATAATCGTCGACACTGGCATCGGAAATAGTATCATACACGTAACCAGGAGGAAGGGCTTAAGGAGCTAAAGAAAAACTGAGTCCAGCGAGGAACGACTGGTTCACATTCGTGATCCATAAATTTTAGAAGTAAGGAAGAACATCTGATCACTGGTATGACATAACGGCATGTATATGAATGATAACGAGAGAAAAGTTAAGGTTGGACAGAGAATGGGCAAAAATCGAAAACGAAAAAAGCAGTTTTTTTTCCACACCGTTTGTTACATCATCATCCCAGGAACCAAAGGAGTGACATTAACCCTCTTAGCAAAGTCACTCCCACCGATTTATTAAACCCCCGTCAAATGGAAATGGTTGCGTACGGTTATCCACGTTTCTTCCTTATTCAAGGTTCACAATAATCCGTTGATTAAATTATTCATTAAATGAATAATTTTATTGCCGTATAATTTTGAATCATCTTTATTTTGTACGCTGCACAGTTGGCCTGGCCGCTTTAATATGTGTCATATTCAATATTCATATTCAATATGTACCACCAACATAATAACAAGAAAAATTGTGGGAGAACGACTGCAAATTTCCAGGATCCCTACATGTATCGGCTGTGTATGTGTAGACTAGACTAGACTAGAAACCGTTTGTTAGATCATCATAAAAATCAATCAGCTTATGTAGAATGTTGTTACAGTACTGCTGATTGATTTTTATGAAGATCTAACACACGGTATGGAAAAAACTGGGGCCACATTATGCAACCAATTCGAATCGACTTTTTCATACAAGCTCGCATACAATAAACCTTTCGTTTCAAGATGCGTAATGTCACCCCTGTTTTTTTCGTTTTCGATTTTAGCGATTTTTTTTTAGATTTTTTCTCTGTTCAACCTTAACGATCCCCAAGCTACCGTTGGTAAGAAAAGAAATGATTCCCCGCCGCGAAAAAGAGATCTCGCGCAATAGTAAGTTGCGTGCAATTGACAGACACTAATAGTCGTTTAATATAAATATAGTTAAAAGACCGACGACTGCGTAAACTATCGCGTTGAGTTGTGCTTAGTAAACGGAGGCCCGTAACGTGCGTTTGGGCATGTCGGCCTCCGACAAAAACGTCAACCTTAGGGACGAAATTTTTATCTGGTTTATAAAATAAGTCAGGATAAGAGTGCCAGTTTCTTGCGTCGTGCTGGCACGGAAAAAATCCTTTCATAAATTCATGAAAAAAGATCACGATTTCGTGAACTGAAGGATTTACGAAAACCATGACCAAGTTCCCAAAGTTATTAAAAATAAACCTGGTATTAATGTAACTATCTGGGTTTCTAAAAAATTGGTTCGCTCCGAATATATACATGGCGTTTCATTCGAATGTTTGGTAGAGTTACCTTGGTTGTTCCCTGGATATGTTTAGTTTTTGTTATGATCTTTGTTCATAATTTGAGAATACACCACTACGTCAATAAAACGAAGTTCATGATTGCAGGAGCTTATTCGCGATTTTTGTGTGCGTGCGTGTTTTTTTATAGTAAGGTTTAAAAAGCTTCAAAAGCCTGGCCTGTAGTGTATTGGCGCTGTGTGGGACTCATGACTAAACAAGCCTTACCCTTCTTCCCCACGGATCTACGACATGGTATTACTTCGTGGGGGGATCGTTGTACAGTCGCCGCTCCTCTTTCTTCTGCTCTATCTCGCAGCCTCACCAGGTTCGTAGAGTGGCTCGACCTATGAGCTTTGATTTAACCCTCGACTCTTCTCTCGCTTCTTGTCGTCATCTATTACGTTTAGCTCTCGTCCTCGTGAGCCGTTTAGGTGCTGATTCCTTGAGCCATTTAGCTCAAGTTTCCGTGAGTCTTTCAGCTCCCGGCCTTATCACGATCTACACGTATAGTCTCCAACGGTGAACTCACCCTACTCCGACCTATACTTCCCTGACGGAGGAATTTCCTCCGACACCGATACTCGCTTCCCTGAGCCATTTAGCTCCCAGCTTTATCGACACCAGCTCGGATATTATCCTACTCCGACTGAGAGTCCTCCGGCAACGGGATTCCTCTCGGTACCAGTATTTGTTTCGTGAGCCAATTAACACCCTTTTTCGTCACGATACTGTCGGGTAGTCAACAGCGGCGGAACTAGCCTATCGTGAATTCCCAGGCGGTAGATTGCTCCCGATACCGATGTACCTTTCTGTCAGCCATTTAGCTCCCCGCTCCGTCTAATCGGTCTAGTCACCGGCGGTGGACCTAGCCTGCTCAACAGGCCAGACAGTAGGTGCTGAGGTCCGTCCAGCGGTTCCGGGTGGAGCGTTGCTTCCAGTTCACTGGCGCCCCAACGACCCACTACTAGCTATTCGACACGGTCTACTCGGTCTAATCCCCGGCGGTGGATCTAGCCTGCTCACGTGCTACCCGGTAGTGTGTCGAGATCGGTCCGGCGATTCCGGTGAAGCCTACCGTCCGGTTCACTGGCGCCCCGACGACCCAAGCCCGATGCTATGTCGCGTACTACTCAACTGGTCCTCGGCGATGAACCTAGTCTACATCGTCGAAGAGTTCCCCGGCGGTGGAATTTCTCCAGAAACACGATTTTTGGTTTCCCGGGGCGTTCTAGCAAATGGCGCTACTTTGTTGATCCCTTCGCCACTTCCTCTGCAGCTCGGAGAGTATACTCGTAACCACTCTGTTGACAGCGTCCCAGATACACTCCGGGCAAAGGGGTGACGAAGCTTGTCCAAACCGATGCAGGTACTTCCGGAAGCATCCGTTGCTGACCACCTCTACCTCGGTCTTGACGTCAGCCATCCAGGTTTCCACGATGCCTATTGTCTGTGCCGTCAACATCTACACCTCCTCAAGGGTTTCGCCGATTATCGTCAGGACAACATCACAGAGTAACAGACATAACACTTTATTCACAGTCCCAAACACTTATTTACTGGTGGGTTACCCCTCAGGTTTGGGAACAATTTTTCACTAGTGGTCTATCCCCCATATGCTTGTTCATATGTCAGTGGCGCCATAATTTCAAATGTGGCCACAGTCCCAACTACAAATATATTTAAAATGACCGTTAAAGCGGGCGAAGCTTTGTTTTTGAGTGTTATGTCTGTTAGTCTGTGACAACATCATCTGCAAAGCCGACGATCTCAACTTCACTGGGCAGTGCCAGTGTTAGCACTCCGTTGTACATTATATTCCAGAGCGTTGGGCCGAGTATGGAGCCCTGAGGTACTTCCGCCGTGACCCTAATCGACCTCTTCCCGATGTTCATTTCGTAGACCAGTACTCGGTTCTGGAAGTAACTTTTCAGAACCTTACATAGAAAGTACGGAATCCGCATTCTGTGCAGCGCTACGGCGATAACCCCCTGTTAGCACTGTTAAACGCGTTCTTTACGTCTATCGTTACCACGGCGCAGTAGCGATTACCCCTTCTGTTTCGCTTTAATGCTTTCTCCGCGTTCGCGATGACTGTGCGGATGGCGTCCACTATGCGATAGTCCGTTCTTACTTTCAGCGTAGGTCGTCAGCCTGTTGAGGATGACCCTTTCCAGGATCTTACCAAGAGTATCCAACAGGCATATAGGCCGACACGATGCTGGATCTCCTGGTGGTTTTCCTGGTGTTGGCTGCAACACCCGCTTCTGGATCTTCCATCTATCCGGGAAAAGGGCATCGTTCAGGCATTTCTTTAGGACTATCCTGAGCATGTCCGGAAACGCCAGGATCGCAATCTTGAGTGCCACGTTGGGGATACCATCCGGTCCGGGAGCTCTCTTCGCTTTCAGCCCTTTTGCCACAATAAGGAACTCGTCGTTGGAAACTCGATTGTCACCTGCATTTCCACCGTCTGCATCAACGTACGATGTAGGCGGCCGTGCGGTTGGCTCCAGCTTCGGGAAAAGGCCCTCCACGATAATTTTCAGTTTGTGGGCGCACATTTCGACTGGCGTCATTGGACCCTTGATCCTGGCCATACGACACGGTAAGCATTGCCCCAGGGGTTAGCGTCTACTTCTCTGCACAGCTCCTTATGGCAGGTGGACTTGCTTAGCACTATCTCGCGTTTAAAAGCGGCCCATAGCCGCCCGGAACGTTACCTTACACTCTCCTCTGACTGCCTCAGATCTTGCTCTCTGAACGCGTCTTCTGGCTCTTAGGCAAGCAGCCCGGAGGATGCTGAGCCTATCGCTCCACCAGTACACCGAACGCCGGTAGTTCCTCGGCTCCATATTCCTCAACGTTGTTACATCGCTACTGTTTCCGAAAGCTCATCGGCACTCGGAATTGGAATGACGCTGTTAGCACGAAGTGCTTCCACTAAAAAGGTCCTTGTCGAAGTCCTTTATTTTCCACTTCCGCTCGCCAGTCCTCACTCTCGGTGTTACCGTACAATTTCGCCGACCAATTGTATAGTGGACCGCTTGGTGGTCACTATGTGTGTACTGCTGACAAACTCGCCAATTCATGTTATCCATCGACGAAGGGCTGCAGAATGTTATGTCGATGATGGATTCTCGACCGTCTTTACGGAATGTGGTAGCAGAACCTTCGTTGAATATTCTCACATCCAGCTTCGCCAAGGCTTCCAACAAGCTGTAACCTCTTATGTTGGTCAGCCTGCTACCCCACTCCACGGCCCAAGCGTTGAAATCTCCTCCTATAATAACCTGCGTTCGCCCGACTAACGAGCCGGTTAATGCGTCCAGCATCCTATTGTACTGTTCTGGTGACCATCTCGGGGGAGCATAGCAGCGACAGAAAAATACGCTGTTGATCCTAGTGATCACGAAGCCTTCGTGTGTGTTATCAACCACCTCTTGGACAGGGAAACCGCCCATTACTTGTATTGCAGCCATCCCTGCACTATCCACCACCCAGTTACCGTTATCGGGAGGAACACGATACGGCTCTGCAATAATTGCAACGTCGCACTTCGTTTCTGTTGTCGACTGCCACAACAGTTACTGTGCAATGTCGCCATGATTGAGATTAAGCTGGGTTATCTCCATCCTCATTGGCCTGCCTTCGCCTTTATGTATGCAGGGCATTTTTCCGTCATGTGGTCGTTTCCGTCCTCCGGTTTGCAGATCATGCACCTTGGTTGCTTCGTGCAGTCTCTAGCAACATGCCCTTTTTCTCCGCATTTTCTACACGGTGCAGACCTGTCCGAGCCCTGGCAGTTCCTCGCCAGGTGTCCGAGGTCAAAGCATCTGAAGCATCGCTCCAACTGCTTGGAAACTCGCGGAGTGACTCTCATCAAGTACACCGACCATCCGACTTTTATCTTTCCGGTCTCCGCCAGCTTGTTGACAGCGGCCACCGGTAGTCGAATCGCCGCCGTTTAAATTCTTCCATAAGATTTCCAAATCCGGATAGCCACCGGTACATCCAGTTGGCACTGCTCGATCAGTGCACGCTTCAGTTCCTCGACGGTCGTTCTCATCTAGACCCTTGCACTCAACTACGGCTTCCTGCGATAGGGCTCTCACGTTCGCTTCGCATCCATACTCAAGCTCATGATACGTCGAGCTCTTGATGGAAGGATCCTTATTCAGCCCGAAGATCATCTCGCCCTTCTGAGTGCGCCTCGTTCTAACAACGTTCTCTCCCAACACCTTTAGCACTGGGTTCACTTCGACGATCAGTGCATCTTCTTTTGGCACCTTCTGACGAGCCGAAGGTTTTGCTTCCTTCTTTTGCTCCCTTTTTCGCTCTTCCTTCTACTTCTGCTGTTTCCCGTGTTTCTCCTTCTGACCTACAACGGTACTCCAGCTTTCTCCCGGTTGGGTGTCGTCTTTTTCTTCGGCATCAGACACAGCATCCTCGAGCGTCTGCTTTTTGGGTCCGCCTGGTCTTCCGTCTCCT
Source organism: Topomyia yanbarensis (assembly GCF_030247195.1). Classification (NCBI taxonomy): domain Eukaryota; kingdom Metazoa; phylum Arthropoda; class Insecta; order Diptera; family Culicidae; genus Topomyia; species Topomyia yanbarensis. Next base: position 56,394 of record NW_026683380.1, on the reverse strand, counting down.
GGCGAGGATCTTGTCCTCTTTGGGGTTACCGGAACTGGCGTGTTCTATACACCAATCTGCTTCTCCTTACCCTGCTTCGGAGGGGCTAGGAAGATTGTATCCTTAGCCGACGCCAATGCCCACTCAGCTACATCAGCGTTGCCGTGTCATACTCATACACGGCAGATAGTAGCGCCTTCCGGTGAGGTGTAATTCATCCCGCTCTGCTGTAACATGATTTTCTATGCTACTAAAATCTTAGCAGCAGGGAGGTCAAGCTAGTGTTGACACTATCCTTCATGGAGAGTAGTGTTCAGAGCCAGATCGGCGTAAAATCGGGAATGCTCCAACCGAACCTAGTACCACCTACCAAATGATGACGAGTTTCGAACGTGCTCGGAGACCTGCTAGGGTTTTGTTGGGACGGAGGCAGCCATGCTGTTAGCCTACTCGCCATTTCAAGTCGGTGTCATCCTTCCTTACTTAGGGAGTAGAACAGCACGCCTGTCAGTCCAAAGTCGCCGTCCAATTCGTTATCCGTGTCCTGTCCGTTGATGTTCGCCATAATCAGGATGTTACTGGCGTCGATCCTGATGTGCTGGTTGGCAATCTGGTTGGGCTAGAGTGCTTTTATTGCTAAGATCTTAGATTATTGGAATCTTAGGATCTTAGCTGAAGTGGCACAGAGTCGCTTCGTCGGAGCTGCTTTCGAAGTAATGGCTTTTTTAGAGGTTTAGAAGAGCCCAATCCAAACCCCGCCGTATCCTAGCGAAACTCCCCAACTCGCAGTAGGGCTGAGGGGCGGTTCGTTAAGACTCTTGTCCTTCCTGTCCCTGCTGCCCCCTGTGTGTGCGTGTGTGTGCAATCCATTTCCCACTTCCCGGCAGTGCTTTTATGGAAGAAACATGTCTGCATCTATGTATTGATATATTTGTTTTCATCCATAGATATACACATGTTTAACCCTGGAAACGAAAGGCGATAGCTCTACTGTACATCCAACGACACATTTCAAGAATGCCTGTTCCTACACGTACATCCTAAGGCCACCTTCATATACAATAAGCGCCGTGCTAATACATCCACGTATCAATTGGATATTTGTAATATATTCGCACTTTCAGAATGAAAAATATTTTTTTATTCTTGCACGTATTTACAAAAAGGAAAATATTTGGAAAAGTATACAAGTATCGAAAAGTGACATGAAATGATCTATCCAGCTCTGAATAAATAAATTCATGAGATTTCTGTGAAGAATTCTCCTCCGTCCGTGAAATTGTTGCATCAGCTACTCAGGTCCAGATGGCGCTGTAGGCGTTAAGGGGAACAAACGAACGTATTTTTTGGCGACTTGCTTCACATACTTCAATGGCAAAGTTGTGACGAAAAATCTATGCAAAATCACACTTTTTTCACTATATTTCAACTTACTAACACGTAACTCAACAGGAAAAACGATTGACTTCATTTTCCTGTTTAATATACTGTATATCACGGGAAAACTCTGAAAAATATTGAACTAATTCAGCATTTTTTATTAAAAACATAATGATTATTCTTCAAAAAACGTCGATGAATATTTGAGAAGGGGCCCTAGTCAGCCGTACGACGCAACTTAGTCGCGATGCTCTTACAAGAGCGTTGGACGACACTGATGTCCATCTTCCGGATACAATTCCGGATCCTGGTGGTCAATTGCTTCGCTTCCTTGGCCCTCCAATTATTTTTGTACACTAGGACACTGAGGGAGCCGAAAAAATCCTCAATGGGATGGCACTGGTGCAAGTTGGTTGAGTTCCTTTCTTTTGGCACGGTATCTTTTTCTGCTCAAGACTTCTTCTTGGCGCTATGGGAAGACGCCTTGTCCGACCAGAAGACGTACTTCCCATCCACATGATGCTCTTTTAAGAACTTTCTCAAGACACTCCTCCTGGTACACTAGTTGATTGATGGCCAGACCGCTCTGCTTGAACCACGACTGTGAAAACCCCCTGTCTCATATGGCGATGTACAGTATAACTTTTTTTTTCAAATTTATGCCTAAACTTATATTTTACTTCGGGGGGTGTGGCCGACTTGTCGCTGGAATAGTAGCTGTCATTTCCTGGAAAGAGGGTCGTCATCCAGCACGAATGACATGCCGCGGTAGTTCTTCGTCATCCACCAGCACTGCGATTTCACGATCGCTATCTGCTCATCCGCACGAGACTTGGACCATGCTCGAGGAGGACCTGCAAGCGCTAGGAGTTTTCGAGCGACGTGTGCTAAGGACGATGTTCGGCGGTGTGCAGAACGGTTGATGTTGATTCAGTTGTATCATGAAATTGATGTTGAACTAAATAAATGAATGAATCTGCTCAGCCGTGTACTCAGGGGGACCGAGTCTTCTTCCGACAGATGATGTCCTCCATCTTGAGGGTTTGGCGAATCAAGGTATGGGAGCAGTGATATATTCGGCCGGCGTCACGCAAACTAGTTCCGTCCTTGTTGTCGAACAGCTTTTTCAACTCTTCTTTCTTTTTCTTCGTCATTATCTTCGCCGGACGGCCGCTACCGGCCTTCCGCTCCACGCTCAAGGATGCCAGGATCCGGGGAACTGTACTAACAGGCACGGTTTCCTCTCGAAAAAGGACTACCGCAAGCTTTTTTCCACGATGACCACGCGTTTCGTAAAACCGTACAACACGCTCGAGCTGTGCTTGCTGTTTCGATGCCATCTTCGATTGAGCTGACAGCACCCGAGCGACAAGAAACATGCCATTCATTTCTAGGGAGCTCAGAGAGCAATTCTCTTGGAGAGAAAAAAATACACTCTGTACACCCTTTATTCAGCAGTAATATGAGAAGTGCGGTCACGCAAGTCGACAGGCGGTAAAGAGCGAGATGAAGCAGTTGTTCTACATTCCGCAACATGACGCAGTAATTTGGAAGGTGTTTTCCGTATGGTGCAAGGTTCACCGGTCTCAAGTGCCACAAATGGGCACGCTACTAGTGTAGCGGGTAACACCGAATCGTTGCCCCTTTAGCTACAGGATGAAGTTTCCGTCCGACAATGAGACAAACTTCCCAGGGGTAAGTAAGAAATTTGTGAGAGTTCGATAAATCTGCGAAGATTGTTCGGATCAGCTGACTAGAGCGAAGTCCCATAATTTATTAGATTAGTGGACATCAGTGTTGCCACAATTAAATCTGTACCGGGAGTTGAAAAATCTTTCCTATCTGTACTCTGCTATAGGAAAATCTGTACCGGATTCTGTACCGAAACAATAACAAGGTTGTTTAGAAAAAATCATTTTTCTTATGCATATTTTTCATTTGGGGAAATCAAAAGAAATTTTGACTCTTCTCTTTCACAATAAACCTCTTCACTCCTATGTGTTTTGCGCCCATGTGTGCATTCTACTCCATGGCCGCACACCTCAAAGAGTAGAAATAAAGAGGCTCTTTAGTGTGCATCATGGTCCCATGCGCACGGAAGCAGAGAAGACAACCAAAAAACATTTTAAAAACGTTCTTCCGATCAATCTTTATCTGAATCTGAATAGTTTGATTCCCCTTCCTCCCTGTTTGCCAGTGAGGGGAGGCACAAAAAAGTGGCTCTTCAAAGTGACTCAATGTGCGAAATTTTGCATCTCTTGGTGTACAGCTCTTTCTCTTTTTCGTTTTCAAGTTTCTCTTTAGGCGGGTGATCTCCACATCGCAGTGTTCTTGTGCCGCTCTTTTTTTGTGTTTCGCTCTTTGTGCACATTATGGGATGCATCGCAAGGTTAAATTATTTTACTCATCTGTCATCTAAAAAAATCTGTACCAATCTGTACTTTTTTACAAAAATCTGTAATCTGTACCGTACAGAATCTGTACCAAAAACGCTTCAAAAATCTGTACCTTTCTAGATAAATCTGTACTTGTGGCATCACTGGTGGACATACCGTCTCACCTATTTATGACGCTAACGTACGAGTCTCAGCAGTCGACGAAGTGGAGGCGCTCACTCTAAACGTGATCTCGGATCGTTGAGGCAAGAGAACGATTCTCCTGTGAGCCATAAGACTAAGTAGGTAGGAGACTTGATCTAGTGGAGTCATTGTGTCCGGCAAGGGACGAATTCACCAGGTCTGGATACGCAGCCAAGCTTCTTACTTACTTAGTCGACTATATTGAAGTTGATCGCACTTCACAGGGTGGTATTGTCTATCTCGAGATAATCTAGCATTTCGTCGAGTTGTTTCTATATGGGAAACAAACGAGTTGTTGCTATAACAAAAACATTCTTCGAAATGGTTTCTCACTCGCACTGATGCAAATTAAATGGGCGCATAATTTAACGCACGGCCCGGTGACGCATGGCTGAAAAGTCGCAACGTGGATTTAAGAAAAGATTCGCAATAATAGAAAAAAATGTATGCCACTGACACACAATTTTCAAACGGGATTCAGAATTATTCAGAACGGAAACGCTTCCGCTACACCTAAAGCCGTAGTGACCTAAACTACATCAAGATGTAAACTGCCGATAATCGCAAGTCAGTCCCATAATTCTATGAGATTTACCACCCACATGAGACTGACTTACGATTACAGGCAGTAAATGCTTAGAATATGAAAATTGTGATACTTACAACAGCATTTTCAACTCCCTGTGACATCGAACAGAAGCAAGCTGTAGCCATCGAGCGAACTGACTCAGCACTTCTACCTGCAGCCCATACCATGTTCGGGGCAATTATATCTGTAAAAAAAATAATTTAGAGTATTTTAGGGTTTAATGCAGTGATTGATTTGTTCGGTTAGATTTTTATAAGTCTGTCCAAGAGAATGTCTAGTTCGGCGATAGAATCTAGTACCGCGTTAGATTACTACAATCTACATATTTGATGAACAACACAGATTTAAAACGTACAGTTTATCATTATCATAAAGGGAAAATCCATGCCAACCTTCGATAAAATCTCGTAATAGCATAATCTGCTCCGCTGCCGGAATCAACATTGTTTCCCTCCACTGGAGCAATGCCTGCAAGCCATACGAATCCAGAAAAAAGAGAAACCACATGCAAAGACAAAGCAAAAAGAAATGTGATTTATTTTCCATCGACGATTACCTCTCCTTTCAAAATGTACTTCGTGTAACTCGTAAAGTGCTGATGAAAAGGAAAAGCAACATTTGCTACTCACGATAGATATCGAACTGAAAAGTTTGATTTTTCCCTGAGGAATCGCGTGCTTCAGTGCAGTTTCGAGTACCGTCTTGAGTATTTCGTGATAGGACTTCCTAAAACCACACATAAACACCAACCCCGCCAGTAGCACGATGCTGTCCGCTGAATCCGAATTGGATGATTCCAAATTCTCCAAAGAACCACAAACGTCTGCCAGATGACGCTCGTGAATATGTGCAATTTCGGAATCAAGCTTGAACAGAACTTCTAGAGCTCGGTCTCGAACTGGACCGACATCTTCGTAGCAGAAAGCTGCTACTTTCAGTACTATTGTATAGAGCATTTTTTCCACCTTGAGCTTATCGGTTTCATTTCCGAGACCGTCGATTTCGTTTGCGCTAAACACTCGGTGATAATCGGTGACAAGTACATTACAAAACTCTAGCAGTTCCAACTGGTAGTTCTGCTTCAGATTGTGACAAACTTCGGTGTCCGTTAGAAGAGACGCGATTTTCACCAAGTCTTTGAACTTATCTAAGCCAGCAGATTGATACATAGTCTTAAGACATCTTAAATGCCCCAAGGTTGGGAATTTTTTGAATTCGACTAGTGCATGTTTACTCCAAGTATTGTATTCTAATAAAATACCACACAGTCGAGCTGCTTTTAAAGCTTCATTCACCACCTGCATATCAGCGTCCATGCAGGTTTTGCAAAGAACAGGATTCACTTCCAGAAAATGTGTCGAGAAGGCCTTCTCGGAGTGGAGAATTACCAACTTTAGAAGTTTGGTAGAATGTAACCTGATACCCTCTGTCCACTCTTCCATTTCGTGAAGAATTAAATTGACTATTCTTAGACTGCGTTGAACTATTGCCCTGCAGGGGAGCGTAGGTCTTTCGTATTCTTCCGGGTAGTTTGCTGGAGTTTTGTCAATCAGTTTCAATTTCGAAAGCTCCGTCTCATTTTCTGTGTAGTACAGCTCACCGGCTTCTTTCCACCGCGGAAGGATGTCCTCGTTAACCACGGGTGTCTCATCGGTCAGGCTAAAAGCAAACAATAATCATTTACATTCAAATAATTGGTGATACCATTCCTTACCAATTCAAAACCAGCGGTAGTATCCGGGGAAACAAAGAATATCGATCTCTCAGTTTTAACAGCATCATGCATCCAACCCTGCCGCAGGTCATCCGAACAAAGGGTACGCTGTCCATAAGAAGAGGTGAAATATCGACAATTATTTTCATCACGCAATCCGAGTTCGAGCTAATATGAAGTGACAACATGCCCAGCGCTTCGATTGCAGCAATTCTGTTGGCCGAATGGCGATGCTTCAATATGGATGTAGCAGGACTCACTAAAGCTTCGGCACGGTAGTGCATACTTGGTGTGGACTCCGCCAACAACTTTACCAATTCACAGCTTTGTTTCTGCACTGCCGGGTAAGGATCTTTTAATGTCTTCACCAGAATATCAATTATATTATCGTAAGACTTTAGCAGTGGATCTCCTCGAGATCCTTTCGGATCGGCGTACTTCCGAACGATACTATTCAGCTGTTCCACTAGTTGTAGACGGATTTCTTCACTTTCCTCGTTTATTTCCGATTGGCCAATCCGGCGAGTAATAACTGGGACGATATAGCCTAAATAGAAATCGTTCGCGGGTAGTTTATCCAACAGCTGTCCTATCAGGGTGATGGCCAAATTTCGAATCATTTCGAACCGATCAGCGTAGCATCGTAGAATGTGTAAATACGTGCTGTCGAAGATTTCTGGCGCCTGTGCTGCAGTGAGCTTCTGACGAGCGAAATCCAGAAACTCTTTTAGGGCCCGTTGGCGTACCATTCTTTCGGGGCTTTGAACGTTGCTGCAGAAACTGTCCACTAGATTTTTGTGCTCGTTTTCGTCCATTTTTCAACTGGAAATGGCGACACCTTCTTGAAAACAAACGGGTAGGTATATATCGTGAGTTATAACTACTTTTTTCAACAACCATAGCAACTGTTGCTATTGGAGAATAATGGATGAAATAAACACCCACCGGGGGGTTTCACGTGTTTTTGGTTTTGTTTTGATTGCGAATAGTGCGCGCTAAAGGAATAATAAAAATATGCGCAGGCGTATACACTGAAAACTATATACAGATATTATTACGAAAATATGTCGGAGTGATGGAGCGGCCAGGAGTCGTTGGCCCAGAGAGTCACTTCAATAAAAAAAATCATGGTTCAGTTAAAAATTCGTGCACCTCAGGGAATTTCGGGATTTTGAGCCGGATTTTGAATATGGAAAATTTTCCGCCGTAATTTCTTCAAACTGTCAAAATAAAACTTCTGATGCTTCTAAAAAATACCAGCTGTTTCCGAAAGGCATAGATTTTTAAACATCGGAATAAATTCATGTTGAATAGGGTATGCGGGTTACAGCATTTTTTGATGCGGACTACAGAAAATTTTCCGCCCTAATTTCTTCAAACTGTCAAAATAAAACTTCTGATGCTTCTAAAAAATACCAGCTGCAGTGTTACGAAATTTCAAAATCAGTTACCTATTTCTGCTTGCATTTACCGAAACCGACATTCAGATTCAACGCCTCCCTCATTCATTTTTTATTATGTGGACAGTTTCAAGGCAGAAGTTAGCATCTTCTACATTTTCGAGCATAAGGGAACTGCGTAATCTATATTTGGTGCACTTTTGATCAATAATCCCTCTCAGAGCTAGAATAGAAAAAAAAATCACTTTGCTTCTGAAACCGAACATGTCCGTACCTGAAAGCGCTGCGTCGGCCGAACGAATGACGATTGAAACGAACCAAAAATTTCATTCATCGCTGCGGGCGTGAAATGAATTTTGTTTTCTTTCAAGTTCAGGCAACGATGTCAATTTTTTTAAGCTCTGACCAGCTGTTTCCGAAAGGCATAGATTTTCAAACATCGGAATAAATTCATGTTGAATAGGGTATGCGGGTTACAGTATTTTTTGATGCAGGTTAATACTTTTAATTTGTTTCCTTCTAGGACAATAACAAATTTTAAAACCCATGACTCTAGTACGACTCTATAGGTTGCTTTATCAGATTTATTATAGTATGCAATTGAAACTTCGGATTGCAAGCTGCTAGTGGATTACAAAAGTAGGAAAACTGAATTTTATTTGTTTTTTTTTTTAATTTAAAAATCAGAAAAGACTAATCGAGGTTTAAAAATAATATGAGTGCACTCATAAGGACGCCCGCCATCAATACACTGAGATAAATTCTCCAAATTAAAGATCCCCATAGTCGGTTGATATAGCTTTCCAACCCAACACTATATATTCCATTTTGTCGGCGCACTTCTACCCTCAATAAGAAATTAAGATCACCAGAATCCGTAATTTCCAATCTTTTCTTCAATTGTTCGTTCACTATTCGAATTTCTTCTTCGTCTTCACATTCAATCACTATGTTATCAATATACATAAAATACACTGTAATTTTCTTCCATTGCTTTGTGTACACACATGGATCATTTTGGCCTTGCCTCAAACCCATTCCCAGCTAACCAACAAGCAGTAGTGTATGCAGTAAAGTAGCATAAAATTTGCATTTCAGATACTTCTTGCAGTATATTAGCAACAAGATCCACAAATCGATTGCACGTCGCAAACATCGGTCTTCATAGCGATACCCAGACGTCGTTGCCATAAATGTTGCCATATTAGGCGACGCTAGCATTACCGTTTCCGGAAATTGCTTGAGCTGGTACAGCCCATCTTTACGTTGTCCCACTAACACTGCTTTCCCTACTCTCAACTCTCGACAACCCACCTTCTCGAAAATTACAGTAAAACCCAAATCTGCAGTTTTACTCACCGAAAGCAGCCTTCCAGCAAGCGTCGGAACATGAAGCACGCTGCCAAGTTTAACGTTGATGCGAGCACCAGCTTCGTTTTCGAAAATCAACGTACCTGTGTCACAACCAGGCGATTTGATGAACATTCTATCCGCCAGATACACAGTGGCCATTTTTGAACTGCCCAGCATGTAGGAATTAGCATCAGAATCAAGGTACCAAAAACCACTTCCAGCCACACCAGCCATCAACCACAGCTCCTGTTCACCAACGGTACATAGTACATTTAGCAATGTGTGCTTTCTCCGACGTTTACGTTTTCAGTCGGTCTTACTTTAACTTCCGGCAGTCCCGTCGAAAGTGGCCTTCTTTCTTGCAATAATGACAAAGATGTGTCTTTTTTGCTTTAGGCTTTTCACTCACTTTTGGTTTTCCAGATCTAGTAACAAAAACCTCAGATGAAGCGTTCTCAGTACGACAGCACCCTTTATCCAGAAGCCTATTTATTACGAAATCCACTGCGAGGTCCGTATCAGGGCGACTTACAAGCGCAATAATGAGGGTGGCGTAGAATTCAGAAAGACCAGGCAGCCTCAGAACAAACCAAAAATCTTTTACTTCTCCTAACGCAACCAACCGCAAATGCAAAGAAGTCATCTACTTCAGCTGATCCGCCATCTAGTATCAGGTTTAAATGGGACATGATCATTTTATTCCCATGATTTGCGAAGAAATAATGGTGTCAGAGATTCGAATAACAGAGTGAGGGTAAAAGCCAAAATACTTCGTGCGCGACTGGCATATTTTAAACCCTCCAGTCATTCATTCCTCGGCACGGAACTACCCCATAGAAAATTTGACATTTGTTAAATTTCCCAGCCGACCGACGAAATCCGGTGGTTTGGAGTAGACCGATTAATTGACCGACTAAGTTGGTGTTCGTCAGTGAACAATTGTCGTCACCATCGCAAGATTTAATCTGTGTAAATCTGATTCCAGTTTTAAACTACCAACTAATCGATCGATTTAATTGGTTAAAGTAGACCGATTTTAGCAGATTTCGTCGGCCGTATTTAATCGGGTGTCGCGTTGGCAGACGTGCACGTTAGGCTCCCATAAGAGTCGGTGCAACAATCGAGCGATTAATTGGTGGCATAGTCGGCCGATTGTGCCGACGCAAATCGATGGGATACATCTTTGTCGTGACGCTTGGAAGCCATTTTGGGGTTTGCTATAATATTTGCAGTCGATCCGCTCGCTTCAAATATATAACACAGAATGAATCGCTGAACTCAATTCAAAGCTTAGCGATGAAACGATCATGGTATGTTCTCTTTCCAATCTGCCATCATCCGTCTCTCTCAATCGTGCCCGTCGAACAAGGCGTTTACCAGCTGCTCGTTGGTGTGAAGCAATTTCAGCGCGTAAAACGCCCAAGAGGAAGGGGCGTAAATTTCGTCTGTTGCTTTACCGGAGGATTTAGACGATACAATTTTTCGTAGCTCCTTCCGGTAATTTGTGCGAAAGCTGTTGATTTTGCGTTTCACATCTTGTACACTCGCTTCCGGCTAATCTCTTTATATACCGGAAGTAACTTCTCTAAGGCCTGTTTTATTGGTTTTGTTCATGTAGTGTGGATGATCTGAGTTCCACAACTCCGGGAGACCTTCGAATGTTTCGATAAAACTTGCAAGTAAATCGTTTTTTGATTGCTCATTTTCAAAATCCTGCATTTTTAAAATATTCCAAAATGACTTCCGCCTTGCACGATCGAATAACAACTGCTGCTTGAGATTTATTTAAGTCTGTGTGTGTTAACAGTTCGCACGCACACAATTGAAAGTTCCCCCTCCCGAAGCAGTATAGCGGGCTTTACACGTTCAATATTTTTGTCAATACTAGACAGTATTGACTGAAGTATTGTACGTGTAATGGAAAAAAAGTTGTATTGACGACATACATTTCAAATGGGATTGACGTACTGAAGCAATATCGTCAATACTCGTATTGACTAAAATAATGAACGTGTAAGGGCCGCTTATTGTCAGAATTGATGGGAAAATCTGTTTTTTGTCAATATTTACGTCAATCGAACTTTTTTTCCATTACACGTTCAATACTTTTGTCAATACTTGCTAGTATTGACGAAAATATTGAACGTGTAAATATTTCTGCTCGTATAAGGTCCGCTATAAGGGCCCCGTACACGAGACGTTAGTAATGTCATTACTGAGCAGTAATGTCACTTTTAATGAACGTGTAAGGCGAGTTATGATGGAATTCTCATACAATTCCAGTAATGACACTACTTAGAAATGACACTTTTATTGCGCGTGTAAGGGTCCCTATAGAGCGCACAAAGGCGATTCCTTGACAGAGAACTTCGGCAGACGTCGCTTTTCAACTTCCGTCAGCAATACGTTCGTCGCATGCTTAAGAAAGTTGCGTTTCGTTTACACTGAGTAAAATTATCTGTTGAATTAGTTTGAGCCGTTGCTGCATGATAGTATCAGAAAGATGCTGAAATCATCACCTAATTATTATTACTATTATACAGTTCGATTCGCATTATTTTATTCTCCTCATATACCCCACAATCTTGACTTAGGAACTCCCGTTTTAAAGTTGCCTTCTATAACGTGGGAGCAGGAACCCAGTTGCTCAATTCTTGGCCGGATGTCACGCGGCCTTTGGGCAGGTTCGTCTGTACACATCGAAATTTGATAGACAAAACCCAGTGAAACTGCACTGATCCGCCGAAAGCCTCAGCAAATACAAATTTGTATTTGATCTCTGCAAACCCCTAGCCAACAAAAATAGTCGGAAATGAGCTGGAATTTCGGCTGGTTCCAGTTAGCACTCCGGCTCCAGTAACACAACCGGGCTCATTTCCGGTTGAACTTCACTGCACGGTAAAAAAAACTTTACCCATTTTATGTGTTCAAATTGCCCATTTTCAGAAGTTATTTGAGCTGTCAAAAAATGGGTATTTTTTTGTTTCTAACAATGAGTACTTTTTATCCATTCCACAACTACTCGATGAGGTAATGTCAATGGGTATATTGATCTTGATAATGGGTGAAAAATCCTTAAGAATTCTTTCAAGTGAGTTAACCTGCAAACTAAGGGTCGTAGTGAAACCTGCAAATTATCGCCCTGCATCGGAATCCGTGGCGGAAACGGAACATTTCGGCAATGCTCCGAAAACAACGCCTGTTTAGACTATTGAGGATGTTGAAAATATGCGCCAGTTCGGCATTTTTAGAGCAGCCAAAAGATCCAGCCATTAAATGTATATCCAGTTGGCGGTTTTTTTTGTTAAGTAGTTTTAGAATAGGATTTCTATCTAGATTCCTATACTTTTATAAGGAAACAATAATGTAAAATGAATGTTATTTTATGTTTTTTTTTAATTCAGAAATAATTCTATTGACAGTATTTTTCATTCTGGCGCGAATTTCATGAATGGGTATTTTTTACGCATTTTGTTGTAACCGTTCCGCGAAAAATAATGGGTGAAACATACTCAGGTTGACGTACAAGGTCTGTACTCATTTATGGGTACAAACGCTTTACCCATTTAATGGGTTATTCCACTTTTATTGAAAATGCGTAGTTTTCTACCAGCGATGCCAGATTTACAGACATGTCTGTATTTTACAGACTTTTAATGTCTCCTACAGACGTAGCCAGAGATCTACGGACTTTTAAAAGGGTAATAGTGTTTAGTAAAATTGCACTAGAAGAACTGTTTTCGAATACGAGTGATTCCTTCACAATAAAATTCTACTTTCAATCTATTTTTAAAGTAAAATTTTAGTGTAACTAGGATTTACACAACCATCTACAGACTTTTACAGACATTTTAGTTATTCTTCTACAGACATTTCAAAAAAACATGTGGCATCGCTGGGCTACTTGATTTTATCAGTGTGGGACAAATGAAGACTTTTTTCAATAGGTCCAATCTGCAAAAGAGAGCCTCTCTTTGTTTACTTTCTCTTCCGCGAATTACTCGGTCGCCTTTCTGATTTCCCGTCAACTGTATGCATAATAAGCTAGTAAAAACCTGGGTCTTTCGAAATATACTGATAAATGTTTAAAAAGTTTTATGTTTTCGCAGTAATAATCGAAAGAGAAAGCGAAAAAAGAGGGCTCTCATTTGCAGATTGGTCCTAATGAAAAAAGTCGTCAAATATTATCAAAAATCTCCTGGTGCCTGTATTACCCCGCACTTCCCTAATTCCGACACAGAGAAACGTCAAAAGCGATAAAAATATTGAGCGAATGAATGCCTCACTGCTTGTTGAGTGTAAACAAACACGTTTTCCGATTAAGCCGAACATAGTTTATTGCAAAAGTTCTGCAATTTGTTACTAATACGCGATACAACCGGCAGAAATGAGGTAAATTTAGTTGTAGACCAATAATGCAAATTCAAGAAGCCCTTACTATGTTAATATTATGCTAACTATTCATAGGATCAGCGTCGACGGACTGCTGGTGTACTTTCCGTACGAGTACATCTACCCGGAGCAGTACGCGTACATGCTGGAGCTAAAGCGAACCTTCGACGCCAAAGGGCACTGCCTTCTGGAGATGCCCTCCGGGACAGGTAAGACGACAACCCTGCTCTCACTGATCGTCGCCTACATCATGGAATATCCACACATTGTTCGTAAGCTGATCTACTGCTCGCGTACCGTGCCGGAAATCGAAAAGGTCATCGCTGAGTTGAAACATCTGATGAATTACTACGAAAAGCAGACGGGTGTGATGCCCAACATCACGGGGCTGGTGTTGAGTTCGCGGAAGAACATGTGCATCCACTCGGAGGTTAGCAAAGAGCGCGACGGAAAGATTGTCGATGCCAAGTGTTACGGCATGACGGCCAGCTACATCCGTGAGCGGGCTTCAACGGACGAATCGGTTGCCGTGTGTCAGTATCACGAAGGTTTCCAGGCGGAGGGAAAAGAGAGCACACTGCCACCGGGAGTTTATTCGATTGATGATATGAAGGATTTTGGACGCGAGCGGAACTGGTGTCCGTATTTTATGTCCCGATTTGCGGTTAGTGGGGAATATTAAGGGTAGGATGGAAGCGATGCTAATTGGTTGATTTGGCGCTTTTTTGCAGATCAATCAAGCGCAGGTCGTCGTTTATAGTTACCACTATTTGCTGGATCCGAAAATTGCGGAAGTCGTTTCGAAGGAACTTGCAAAGGAATCGGTGGTGGTCTGCGATGAGGCTCACAATATTGGTCGGTAGCTTACATATCTGCCGTTTTGCGATGTAATTTATTTCTCTTTTTACACAGACAATGTTTGTGTCGATTCTATGAGTGTAAAAATAAATCGGCGGTTGATTGAAAAGAGTACAACCGGTGTCCACACGCTGGAGAAATACGTTGCAGAGTAAGTACGGTTTGGTATGGACAAGTGACTTTATTTTTATGTTTCATTTAACCCAAAGAATGAAGGAAGATGACCGCCAGCGATTGAACGACGAATACCTCAGACTGGTTCAGGGATTGAAGGATGCTTCGTTCGCTCGTGAAACCGATATGGTGCTTGCCAATCCTGTTCTACCGTCGGAGATACTCAGAGAGGTCGTCCCCGGTAACATCCGAAATGCAGATCATTTTCTTAGCTTTCTAAAGCGCTTCATCGAGTACATCAAATCACGGCTTCGTGTTCAGCACGTGGTCCAGGAAAGTCCGGCCGGTTTCCTTAAGGACGTCCAGATGAAGGTCTGCATCGAGCGGAAACCGTTGCGTTTTTGTGCTGAACGCTTGTCCTCGCTTTTACGTACGCTGGAAATTACCGATCTCACTGAGTTTGGTGCTCTTACGGTTATAACTTCCTTTGCAACGCTTGTCTCCAGTTATACCAAGGGCTTCACGATTATTATCGAACCGTTCGATGATAAAACGCCGACAGTGTCGAACCCGATCCTGCATTTGAGCTGCATGGATTCATCGATTGCGATGAAACCGATTTTCGACCGGTTCCAAAGTGTAGTAATCACTTCCGGCACACTGTCACCGATGGATATGTATCCGAAGATTCTGGATTTTGAACCGGTGGTGATGAGTTCATTCACGATGACGTTGGCGAGGCCGTGTCTTTTGCCGATGGTAAGTTATTCAATATATTTAAGACCAAAGGTTAGATTGTTTTAGCGATTCTTCCGCAGATTGTGTCCCGTGGCAACGATCAGGTGGCAATCTCTTCAAAATTCGAAACCCGTGAAGATACTGCGGTAACACGGAACTACGGCCAACTGCTAGTGGAAACGGCAAAAACTGTCCCCGACGGGATCGTGTGTTTCTTTACGTCCTACCTGTACCTTGAATCGGTAGTTGCCTCGTGGTATGATCAAGGTATCATCGACACCCTACTGCGGTACAAGTTGCTGTTTATCGAAACGCAGGACAGCGCGGAAACTTCTTACGCACTGATGAATTACGTTAAGGCATGCGAATGTGGGCGTGGAGCAGTTCTGTTGGCTGTGGCCCGGGGACGCGTTTCGGAAGGAGTGGACTTTGATCATCATTTGGGCAGGGCGGTTCTGATGTTCGGTATTCCGTACGTCTACACTCAGTCCAGGATTCTGAAGGCTCGATTGGACTACCTGCGAGATCAGTTTCAAATCAGGGAGAACGATTTCCTTACCTTTGATGCATTGCGACATGCGGCACAGTGCGTGGGGCGTGCCATTCGGTAGCTGAGCGGCAGGCGGGAATATTTCTCCTGGAATTTAAATATTTTCTGTTTGTTTTACAGCGGCAAAACCGACTACGGTATTATGATTTTTGCGGACAAACGTTTCTCTCGGCAGGACAAAAGAGGCAAATTGCCCAAATGGATCCAGGAGCATCTGACGGACAATCACTGCAACCTTAGCACGGAGGAAGCGATGCAGGTATTGTTCTGTTTAAAACGTATGTTATTTAATCTAATTTTGTAAATGATTTTTCCATGGGCAGCTCGCAAAACGTTGGCTCCGTCAAATGGCGCAACCTTTCACCCGAGAGGACCAGCTGGGTGTCTCGCTGCTCACGCTTGAGCAGCTACAAAACACGGAAAAGGAGAAACTGGAGAAACAAGCTCAAGGAAAGAAGTGATTCTGTTGAGGAATTAATTCAATAAAACCATTATTTAATGGTTGCAAATCATTGATTTATTTCTGGAGTCGCGTTTCTACACGATTGCAGCTATTTCATTAGAGTTTACGACCTAAATCTACACCGTTAGCAAACGACACTTGATCTACAGTCATTTTTTGATTCAAAGTTTGTCGACGTTCATTACTCTTGCCATCTAGTAAATATTGTAAAATAGTTTGATTCTCTTTCTGTTCATTGATGGATAATTTTGAAATATGTGCTGTCAAAATTATAACCTCCCATACCCTGATTTATTTCCGGTTAAACAGGATACGGAATTTCCGTAGAAAACGATAAAAAAAAACTTGAGGCAAACTTTGTTTGTGGAAGTCTGGGATAAAAACACAAAACGCGACTGTCATCATAACCTCAATCACATACGCTGATATCCCCCTTGCACAATTATCTCCCAATCCTAAAACTAATATTTGGAGAAAATAACTTCAGAAATCGGTTGCTCCAATGTTCAGTCTCGTACGTGTTCTAGACGGCAATACCATCCTATCGTGTGCATTTGTCTGCTGTAAGAGATCCGATTAGCCGGAGATGTTCAACTTTACCGGCGTAGCTTCCTCCCATCAAAGACACTCACCCTACTTTATCAGATCGATTGTCACCAGCACCAGACAGGTCACGGTCCAGCCAAATACCAGAAACAACCACAGATTTCCCTTGAAGGGACTACGAAAGTCGTTTACGATTCCACGACCGATCATACTCTCGCAGGTTTGTCTTGCCCGGAAAACTAGAAATATTGGAATCAAATACTGTATCCCGGTTCCGGCGTAGCACCCGGTAAACCCAACCAGCGAAATAACACTTTCGGTGAAAAAACAGACCGTGATGGACGGTAGAATCGCCAGTAGCGGGAAGAACACACGACGCAGGAAAAAATTATACGAATCCAACTGATTCGTGTCGAGGAACAGCGTCTGCAGATTGCTGCGCAGTGTTATGGCAATTATCGGGAAGCTGGTTGACAATGTGAACACCGGAAACAGCGCCAGGAAGTATTCGATTGCTTTCAAGAAACCGCTGTCCTGGTCCGAGTTCGGGACAAAATTCAGCGTGTACAAATCTTTGATGTCGCTGAAGGCAAATATGCCAGTTAGGGCCAGTGACAGATAGAACGCGCATATTAGGAAATAATCCATTGATATTAGTGACTTGACTTTCTGCTTGTTGGCGATCGGTGTCAGTAAACTGGGCAACGAGTGGTGACACATAAACGAATAAATACAGGTGCCAATCAGGTATGGAATCCCGTTGATATCAGCCCGCTTGGGCACTATCGGTGGATCCGATTGTTGTGCGAACAGTCGATGAATAGCTATGCTGATCATTACCGAAAATGCCAGCCATCGGAACAGAACCGTCACCAGTTGTAGGTATTTGGTTTTCTGCACGTTAAAAAAGACAAATGGCCCCAGGATGCCGGTAAACAAAACCAAACACAGCCGGTAGATGTCAAATCGGGAAAGGATGCTGTCTTCCCAGCAACGAGTAGTCACATCATCGCTGTCAGTTGCATTCATAGAATGATTGTGAGCGCTGAAACGAAAGTAAATTACCAATCAACGTTCAACGACATTCTAGCGTTTTTTTACCAAATAACATCTCTCAAACTTTTTGCAACAGCCGCCGAATAGATGCTCAAATCCCCATACAGATACACTGCCAAGCAAAAGTAAAACAAAAATCTCCCCACGCCACCAAAGAACAGATTAGCCATTTCCCCCAGTTCAATCTTCGACGATAGGCTGTAATACTGATTCCGGGAGTACATGATATTGAGCGGGGTTTGTTCGATACCTGCATCCGTTAGCTGATCATCTATCGCGCCGTTTCCATCCAGCAGCAGCGGCTCCGTCATCATTTCCACGTTACTATCCTCGTCGTGTTCGATGACACGATCCCGCTTGATGAACTGTAGTCGCTTCCAGTTCTGGATGGCGTTGGCACAGGCCATCGTTTCGATCACAAAAGTTACCGTTACGTAGCTCGCAAAGGCGAGCACCACAATCAGCACCGTTCCCAGCAGCCATCCTGCGTGGCTGAAGGCAGATGGAAGCGTTAGAGCACCAGTTCCGACGATGAGGTTGAACACAAACACAAAACCAATCTGTGAAGGCGTAATGAAATGGCATGTAACTTAGGTTTCATGTTATCGTAAAATGGAACTTAATGATTCGTCACGTATGACTGAATCATCAGTTTTCACGCAAATTATTGTGCTGAGAAATCAGTGGACTTGATCGGGATTCACTTACCCAAGTTGGGTATTCTTCCTGTGCGCTTCTAGTGGGCATTTCAACAATTGTATTGACTCTTTTTGTTCATTTATAATATTTCTAATCAGTCAACGTTGTGTTTCAATGTAATATATCTTATATTCTGCCCACATAAACTACTCCTTTTTGCTGTTGATTGGTGATAAACGCAAAACAAAGAGTGCGGGTGACCAAAAAATACATAAACAACAGCTGTCAGGCTGTCACATTCACTTTTTAATGAAATTATTTTTGTCGGAGTTTGTTGTTTGTGCACTCAAAAAATAAATTTCGCGATTTTGCACTCATATAAATGGTTTCCGTCGTCAAACATACTTCACTTTTTTTTTATTTTGATTATAGAGGTTTTACCCTTAAGGTCATTCGCCTCTTAGAACATACTTTACGTGATTCTTATAAATCACATATCAAGCATGATTTTTGAAAACAGCGAAACTCGCACTTGATCCAAACAGAGAAAACGGCGATGACATTTTCGTTTTGTTTTAAATGTTATTTAAAAACCATACCGATTTTTACACCAAATATTCATCCAAAATGCTCACCAAAGACGCCTTTCCATTGAATGGAACGAACATTCGCGATCAAGATTTTTAAAAGAGCGGATTGAAGAAAAATTAAAGTTACGATGTTATTAGTACCACGCTCACAGTTTCGTCGTTTTACTTTCGTTGGTTTGGTATCTTTGTTGCACTTACGTTATTTCAGTTTCGTTAATTGTGGTGACTAATCTTATCATTTTTTAATCAATTCTATGACTGAACTGTTCCGCCGAGGCAGTATGCCAATGAGGACAACCAACATTTGTAGTTTGTCACTTTTGAGCAGTGTGTTGAAGACAAATAAAGGTTACGTTATTCTGAGCATCACTCTTACACTTTCGACATTTTTCAATTAGTCGATTTTAGTGTCTCATTTTTGCTCGCATTGTCACAAGTATTTAGATTTGATCTACTGTAGGATAGATTTAGATAATCAAAAATAAAAATGTACTGAAAGTGCATTAGTGGTGCTTAGAATAACATCACTTGCATTCTTTTTCTCTAAAATATTTTCTAGAATTAAGGAACTGCGTGCTCTTGTTCCCCTTATAGAAACATTACCTATATTGAACATTTTAGTAGAAAAATTGTAGTATATTTTAATGATTTAGTTACAAAAACCGATTAAATTAAAATAACGTAAGTGTTACAGCAGTACCAAACCTAACGTAACTAACATGACGAAACTGTATTTATGCACTGTTGACGTGTCAGTTGTTTGTTCGTCATTATTTCGATTGAGCATTTTTCAGCTGCATTACCGAATAATGAAACGAATGTTTGTCAGCATATACATTAAGATGCGTAGAATGCGGGGGAGTGATAATCTCAGTTTGTTTACATTTGTTAGTTACGGTGTTTTCAAAAATCATGCTTGATATGTTCGTCCGCATTTTTTCTGAGAGGGATCTAGCAATCATGTACAAACGGTAAACATTACCCATTTTATGTATTCAAATTGTTCATTTCGGAAGTTATTCGAGCTGTCAAAAAATGGGTATTTTTTGTTTCTAACAATGAGTACTTTTTATCCATTTCGCAACTACTCGATGAGGTAATGTCAATGGGTATATTGATCTTAATAATGGGTGAAAATCCTTAAGTATTTCAAGCGAATTAAGCTGTAAACTAAGGATCGTGGCGGAACCTGCAAATTATCAGCCTGCATCGGAGCCCGTGGCGCAAACGGAACATTTCGGCAATGCTCCGAAAACAACGGCTGTTTAGACTACTGAGGATGTTGCAAATAAGCGCCAGTTCGGCATTTTTAGAGCAGCCAAAAGATCCAGCCATCAAAAATATATCCAGTTGGCGGTTTTACTTTGTTAAGTAGTTTTAGTATAGGATCTCTATCTAGATTCCTATACTTTTATAAGGAGACAATAATGTGAATGAATATTATTTTTTGTTTTTTTTTTCAATTCAGAAATAATTCTATAACAGGTTTTTTACGCATTTTGTTGTAACAGTTCCGCGAAAAATAATGGGTACAACATACCCAGGTTCGCGTACAACGTCTGTACTCATTTCTGGGTACAAACTCTTTACCCATTTAATGGGTTACTCCACTTTTATTGAAAATGCGTAGTTTTCTACGCATTAATGGGTACTGTAAATAATCGTTCAACAGACGTCATTCGTTGGACCCGTGTTGAACGATTTTGAAACAATTTTTTGGACGTCTCAGTCTTAAAGAAAATTAACATTGAGATATTTGACGTTTACAATACTCACACTGATATCTCGCATTTTTATATTACCGCCCCTCCCCTTAAGCCCAGAAGCGGTTGGTTATTCCTCCCAATTGGCGATTTGCGGCAAAACTAAATTTAGTCATGCGACACCTATGATTCAGCTCATGAACTGGCAAAGTGATACAGTTTGTTTTGTTTTTTTTTCACTCGCGAGTGAGTCGTAGCTTCCAACAACAACTTCATTTTATTCTCAGAATCAACTTATCAGTGCCAAAATATTAATGAAACGAGTAGGAAATTTAGTTTTATTTGCAATTATTTTGATGATTCAATCATTTGAAAGTATTTTACTTATACATTTCTTCGAAATGTAATCGCGCTATTGTGAGGGTTATAACAATATTTTCAATAAATACAAATAAAGTTTCAACTGGAAACCAGGATCAGTACCAATGCTCAACTCTCGACAAACATGTGATTACGGCCTAAAATTCAACTGTCAAAATCCACTTTGAATGGAAATTCCAGACAAACCGTTACTAGTCGAACACAGTTCACAACAGTTTATGAAAGAGAAAAATTTTCTCTTTCGTTTACTACTAACATCTGTGATTGGCGTGTAACGGTTTGTCCGGAACTTCCATTCAAAGTGAATTTTGACAGTTGGCTTTTAGGCCGTAATCACGGCCTAAAATTCAACTGTCAAAATCCACTTTGAATGGAAATTCCAGACAAACCGTTACTAGTCGAACACAGTTCACAACAGTTTATGAAAGAGAAAATTTTTCTCTTTCGTTTACTACCAACATCTGTGATTGGCGTGTAACGGTTTGTCCGAAACTTCCATTCAAAGTGAATTTTGACAGTTGGCTTTGAGGCCGTAATCACATGGCCGTAAGAACTCTTTCATATTTTGGACTACGTAGGAAGTCCAAATTTACCCAAAAATAATAATCCCCAAAGACGACTAAACTTCATCCCATTAACTTTTAGTAAAAATATCATTCCCGCTCCCTTGTTTTCCGGTAGTGACATAAGGACAGTAAATTAATATTACTTACTGGTAGGTAATGGATTTTAAGTGTGTAGGTATGTTTTCACGTAAAAGCAACGTGATTTTTGAGTGTTCAAAATTAACGAACCACATTCATCATGAACCCAGTTCACTCAGAGATGCAAGATTTGCACATGTCTGGTAATTCGCAGACTTTTAATTTTAGCTGCAGATTTTTCGATGACGCAGATATTTGCAGATTTTTTAGTTTGATTGCAAATATTTACAGATTTTTGAAAATAAAGGCTTTTGGTTACACTAGTTTCAAATCTACTTTAGGTTTTTCCTCCATAAGCTATTTCTCTCTACTTATCTCTGGCAATAAATGCACTATTTTCATTTAATATAACACATCATCAATAAGTCATTTTGGGTCAAGAATAGATTACTGACATTTTTTGTTCTTCACAGACTTTTAAAATTATTATTGCAGACATTTGAAAAAAAGTATCTGGCATCTCTGTAATCACTTGATATGGTTTTTGACATTTACCTCTACTGTTGTTGACCGAAGTGTTTACCTAGCTGTTTATATGGATGGTTATAGTGATGGTTGCCCCTTTTTCTTCGAGCGAATCCGCGAATCTAATCGTCCACAAAACATTGTTGATTCCATGTAAACAGTACTAGTGAACTGTTAAAAAGTGAAGTTAACTGTACCAGTAAAGTACGTGTTGATTGAGTAGGACGTTTTGGTGAACGAGCGTTATTATGGTGGAGGAGGATGAGGTAAAGCATCTAGCGATGTACCGATTTTATCTTTTAGTATTACGAGAAATTTTTTAATACCCGTTATTGTATGCTCTAGGAATGCTCTTTGACAACTTCTTTCTCACAAAAGCTACTCGTAATTGATTCTGATGAGACCGAACATGAGATATCGGGCTCGAGCAGTAATACGAACATTAGCAGAGATCACCAACAAGCTGCTATCATTGATTTAACAGCTTTGTCTTCATCCGATACATCGCCCGGTAAGTGAAGCTTGCATGTTTCTTTGATTATCAATTTGTTTACATTAAAACAACGACTTTTCAGCAAATGCTCTCAAACATACGACGGAAGCAGAACTAACTGATAGCTGGACATTTGAAGAGCCACCAAAGAGTTCACAATCATTCCAAACAACCAATGAGCGACTGAATTTCGTTGACAATATTCCTGAACCTATTCAGCGGAATAGAAACAGTATGCGCTCCAATGTATCCTGTGCAGAAGGTGTTTCCACTGACGAGACACGGAGCCCGTCAATAGATAGTTTGTCTTCCTGTTCTGAGGAGTATAATGACCGCAATTCTAACCGTAAAATATTGGAAAGCTTCAAAAATCTAAAAGTGAATATATCAGCTAAAATAAACATTAATATTCGTTTTGCGGAGACGTGCAACGACACTTCGTTGGAATCAAATGAAGAAGATTCGTTCGAGATACGACGAGCATTGAATAGGCGCAAATCGCCCGCTGAGGATGTATTCTTTATCAACGAAGGTATGGCAAACATTTTGACGGATATTTACGGCAGTAAATGGCAAACTTATAGAATGAAGAAATACTGCCATCCCAGCAGTGAACATGTAGCTGAAAGTAATGACATGTGTTTTTACAAATAACATGAAAGTTGAACGTAATGCACAATCGCCCCAAATCTGTGTTCATGTCTTATAGATATTCATTAGTGTTAGGTAAAAACATAACATTTCAAATATATATTAAATTCTCTGTGATTATTTGTTAAAAAATCTAGAAAAGTTGTTCCTAATTTCTTTCAACATAATGAATATAGATCATTTTATAAATGCCAGAAGAATTATATAAAATTCATTGATAGTGGTAAAAAATGATGATGAGTTATGCTCTGTCACTGACCATGCGGGGGTGATAGAGCAGTACTCAACCCAGCAGTACTCGGGGCCAACCACTACCAGCCGAAGGCACAAGATTCTTCACCCTTTCCTTTCGATCATGTCCATATGAGCCAGCCTAGTCCTAGCTTTCCGTTCTTAGTTTAGAACTGTTTCGCTCTAAGATACCTATCCGTCTTCCAACTTCGTAGCTTTCGATTCTCTTAGTATTAAGGTTGAACAGAGAATGGGGCAAAAAGTGAATACGAAAAAAGCTGTTTTTTCACACCATGTGTTAGATCATTAGACCTTCATAAAAATCAATCAGCAGTACTGCAACAACATTCTACATTAGCTGCTTGATAGTTTTGATCTATTTGGCTGCAATTTTTGACACTTCGCTAGTCTGTGTATAAAGTGTCTGTAGTTGAAACGGTCTAACCCAAGATGGAGAGAAAGGCGCGGAACATTTGACACTTTTGAGTGTATTAGTTTTATATTTGCAAAATTAAGCATGGTGGAGGGGGCCATTGAAGTAAACATAAACATCCGAACGAGCATCAGATTCTTTGGCGCACGATGAAAAGTGAGAAAGGGCCGGGCTTCAGCTCCGATCTACCGATTAGAACACTTAGGGACACTTTTTAACTCGAAAAAACCGATTAAATGAACTATTGACGAACCAAAACAAAAATTATGGCAACCGAAAGGCCTACTACATCAATTGTTTGTGCTTTTCTTCTTCATATCCTCATGCTTTTTGGGCTTCATCAAAGAAAAATGACAACCGCACTCACACACCGAAAAAAATGTGCAACTACCTACCTAACATTAAGTACTTTTGACTCAATCTCGTGGTATCGTGCAGGAAGGTAAAATTAGGTAAACCGTGTTGAACTAGGGGCAGATCACTTGTGATGCATTTTTAAAAATCAGCGAAATTAAATGCATTTCTTTCCATGAAAACAGAAAATCGAAATGCATTTTGTGTTGCGTGCAATGTATTTTGCGTTGCGTGTAAAGCGTCAAAACTCTACAAGAACAGCCCTACATTCAACAAAACATCGAATAAAGTGGATCAGCGTAGGACGATTGTTAAGTAAACTTGTCTGCGAGGGAGTGCAAAGTTGATGCAAAATAGAAATTAAATACATTTTTTCTAAGTTGATGCAAATTTGTTATACACTCCTAGAGTGATCTGCCAGGGATACTAGGTTTCTTGTTCAAATGTCTTCACATTTTATAGAAAATGTCTTCATTTGTCTTCAACGGTCATTATTCTGAATTGGTTATTGAGCCAGAATTCTGCCAGAAAATTTGTTTTCAAAATGAAAAACTCGTCTTCACAACATTTCAAATGTCTTCAAAATGAAGACAAATCTTCAAATCTGGCATCTCATTCTGCCCCTATGAGTTGAAGGTAGTTTCCATAACTCAACCTTGAGTTTAATTTACTTAAATTTAAGTTGAATTTACCTAATTTTGAGTATACCCCAAACAACTTATGGCGATTTCGCTTGAACCCGAAACTGAGTCAGGTTCTAACCCCAACCGCTGTCAGTTCATACATTTTGACAGCAGTTGGGGTTAGGAACTGACTCAGTTTCGCCTCAAACAAAAACCATATTAAAAATACCTTACTGCACGGAAGACCTCGACTGAGTCGAATCTTTCGTTTTGTTTTTGACAACACTAATAAGTGCGAAAGCGACGCACAACTCAAAAGTGCCTAAATTTACGTTAAAAGAACTTATTCTGTAGAGGTTGTTTTATTTTTGCGTGCAGAGAACGATCATACACGCAACCATAAAATAACCTACAGAATAAGTTTTTTTTAACTTTTAAAATTAGGTAAATTCAACTTAAATTTAAGTAAATTAAACTCAAGGTTGAGTTATTATTTTTGCCGTAGTTAAATAGAAACTACCTTCAACACGGTTCACCTAATTTTACCTTCCTGCACGATACCACGAGATTGAGTCAAAAGTACTAAATTTTAGGTGGTTTTTCGGTGGCGTGTAGGAAGGGCAATCCCTCGCGCTCGCTAACATCTATTTCAACTTGCTTAATCGTCATTTCGTTTACTGGGAAAATTTACTTTGAAAACATCCAACTCCGACAAATCTGTACTAAATTGATCAACATATGTTTTAGCACCACCCTAAAGTTTTTTGGCACCTCTATCACACAACATTGTTCAACTACATGCTCGCGGGTGCAAAAACATAAACAACAGTTGTGAAGCGTCAGATTTGTGTACAAGAATTTCGGAAGCATTTCGTGATTCCTGCTTTGAACAGCTAGAACTTGTCTCTAACTCATCGAATTCACTATCTTTTTTGCCTGCAGCTTTTTTTGGCATCTGATTTTTACCATGTTAATAGTAACTACTACGGAATACATCTGTATCAAATAAGGTTCTACTAATTAAATTAGCTAATTATGTAAGTGAAAAAAAAAACAGTTGAAAGCATACATTTTTTTTCTCGCCGCACCCGCTCAGAACAGGTATCTATGCACCTCGTTAAATATCTAGTTTCCAAACTAATGATGACTCCCTTTTCATATAAAGCCAAAGAAGAATACAAGATGCTTCCCCGAATCTGCATCAAATTCAAGCTGAAATATATCGTCTCGATGGCGGTAACCATTCTGCTTCTGGATTACTTTGGAGCCTTCACACACATGTTCGAAACGGATTTCGAACGAACCTTCAGTTATCCCATGGAGGGGGACATTCTGTCCAATGTGTACCAACTACGCCATGGACAACGGCCAGCGGTGGATCCGATTAACGTATACAACTTTTCCTACATCACAGACTGCCAACACAAATGTAAAGAAGACGATCGGCTTATTGCCCCCCGATTGGTGCTAATCGTCAAATCCGCCATGGAGAACTTCGATAGGCGGGTGGCGATCCGAAAGAGCTGGGGCTGGGAAAAACGTTTTTCCGATGTGAAAATAAGGACCATCTTTGTGTTGGGTCGTCCTGCGGAGTCGAATCGAAGGCTGCAGTCTTTGATTGATCTCGAGTATGCTAACTATCGGGATATCGTTCAAGGAGATTTCGTTGATGCATACTTCAATAACACTATAAAGACCATGATGGGCTTCCGGTGGGCGGTCAATTATTGTCCCCGTGCCAAATTTTACATGTTTGCCGATGACGATTTCTACATTTCGTCGAAAAACTTGCTCAAATACGTTCGCAACCCGGTTAATTACCCGGAATATCTGGAAGAAACTGACGAAGCGCTTCGCAAGCTGGCCCGAAGACTGAGCCAAACAACGAACAATAACAACAACAGCTCTCAGCAGGTGGACGCGGTTATAACGGGGAACTCTTCAGCTGGTGTATCGAATGTGCGATCCAAGCGACAAATTTTGAACATGGACATGGAACTACCCAGCGATGTGAAGTTGTTTTCGGGTTTCGTGTTTCGGTCTGCACCCCATCGGCATCGAAGCAGCAAGTGGTATATTTCGCTGCAGGAATATCCGTGGGATATGTGGCCAACCTACGTGACGGCGGGAGCTTTTCTACTATCGCATGAAGCTCTCTTCGAGATGTATTATGTTAGCATGTACACTAAGCATTTCAGGTGAGGATTTTTTACTTCTCAGATAAAAGCAGCTACCTTTTTATAACACAAACCATCATTTTTTCATACAAATCAGATTCGATGACATCTATCTGGGGATCGTGTCACTAAAGGCCGGAATTGAGCCGCTACACTCGGAGGAATTTTACTTTCACAAGGCACCATTCTTGGGACCGCAAAGCTACAAGTACGTTCTGGCATCTCACGGGTATGATAATCCAGAGGAGCTGGTAAAAATTTGGAACGAAGTTCGCGCTGCCGGATATGCTTAGAAACGAAATCAATTGGTGGAGCGATGAGGCCAAATAAGAATTGATTAGCATTTGCTACCATTTCTTCAGTTTTGATGTGAGCTATACCGAAGGTATCCAAACATTTGCATTTGTTTGTAGTCAACCAACGAAATTAGATAAATTGCATGGATTAATTATCTCACTATAATCATCGATTAGAATTTATCGTAGGAAGCTACTAGTTCGGAAGTCAGTTTTCAGACTTTTCGTAGACTGATGTGTGATAAACAAGTTGAAAGACAAACACGTTTATTACGTGTTACAAAAACAACTTCTTTCAATAGAGTTCAATAAAACTATCGAGATATATTTCATAATTATAAAACCTAGTTTTTGTTTAAATTTATTGAGCGATAGCCTGCTAGTCTCTTTACTGGTTTTCAACGCAAGGAAGTATTTATGAGGATTACTATGGATATTTCGATGCGAGATTCGTCATTTGATTTATCACAACTTTATAAAATGGGGTTGGCGAATCGTTTCAAACGCTTTCGAACGAATCTCGCATTTGTCGTAAATAAGAATAAGGGTGATTATGTTAATCTTAACTTTTTACGTAGAACAAGAGCGAACACAGGTTTATTACTAACATTCTTATACAAAGAGGAGCTATGTATCAATGGGAATCTCTATTTTACTTTAGATTATCATTTTAAAATAACTCGTGTATATCGGGACAGACAATTTCAACTATCTAGAATTGAGTATCAAACCTTAAAACGATTGAGTTATGAACAAGAGATTGAACAGAAGCTCCCATTTTTTAGGTCTGACAGCTAAGACCATAGTTGATCCATCTCGCCGGTGCTCCCATTTATACACAGGACATTTTTCCACCTATTCCTTCTCAGTCTCGCTTTCCGCATTCATATCGCTTTTAACGGACATCAGTAAAATTTGCATCGTGTCTACCAGCTTTCCATATCCGATATCAGCTTCTGCTAGTTTGGTATCCTGCTTTTGCAGCTTCTGGCGATTCTGTTCTAAGTTCTGGTCCAACTCGCTTAGTTGACGGCGTAGACGAGATATTTCCTTCTCCAGCTCTTGGCGTTCTTGTTCTTGGCTCGTTATTTTGTCTGCCATTTTTTGACGCTCCGCGCGCAGGTAACTGATGCATTTGACCATGTCCTGGTTGTGCATTTGTAAACGGGCTGCGGCTTCAATCATTTTCGTTGGCAAGGTATCCATAGACTTTGTCTGATAGTCTGTTCAATAATGAACTGAAAGTCCCAGCGATTTAAGGAACAGAACTCTTTTTTCTAAATCAAACTCAAATAAGTTACCGTTCGAATAATAAATTACAAACTTCAAAATGTACACAACAGCATAATTTGAACTCGTTATGTTAGTACTAAAAATGCAATCGTTTGATCCATGGTCAAATATAAAAGGTGTAAACATAAATCTACACCAGGGTTGCCAAAATTAAATCTGTATTTTTGTCCTAAAAAATCTTTTCATCTGTATTTACTCTTTGAAAAATCTGTGTCGATATCTGTATCGAATCAGTTGAGTCCTTGAGAGAGCGAACCATTTCAAAAGTTGACATATGGATAGTTATTTAGAATTGACCACAAGTTGGTAGAGGTGTGAACATTTGTCGATATTTTAAAATTAGTTTTTTTTTTCTTATTACATTAAGTATGACAGTCATAGCCTCGAAAAGTAAACATTCACATCATGAAATAACCCAAACAAATCTTTACACAACACGTTATCGTGTCCATCTTTATCCCTTCCATCTTTATCCCTTAATTTTGTATTAAAAAATATTGACAACCTCAATTAGGTACAGAAAATGTTTCCACCTTTTCATTCTGCATCATGGGAAAAAATTTAACCATCGAGCTGTCAAATTTAACTATTGCTCTGTCAATTTTAACCATGCTCCAGAGTAAGGTTATTTTGCAAATAACTTTTGAAGTGTCAGATTTTAACTAAAAGTTAAAAATTTCACCAAATGGTTCACAGCCTAAGTCGACCAATGTAGCTGTCTAATTTTCGGACAAAAAATTGAGAATTCACAAAGTCACAGAGCATTACAATTAACGTTTCTGGAAGTAGACTTCAGCCAGGCGTTTGCTGGGTGCTAACCAGAGTGCATTACAAACCTTTACCTTTCAGAATGAGCGACCACTCGCAAAAGTGAAAATATATTTTAATTAGGCTGTGCACGCAGACGAAGTCGACATAAATAATGACTTTTACTGTGAGCCGTGTTTACCAATACTGCCATTAAACTGTGAAGCAATGTTTGTAAACACAGCTCACAGTAAAAGTCATTTTTAAGTCGATTTCATCGGCGTGCACAGCCAAATATAGAGGGCTAAGCTGAGAGAGACACAGAGGAAGTATTACTGAAACTAAAAAATATATTTCTAAAATAGGTTTTGTAACATCACTTCTAAAAAATCTGTATATCTGTACATACACGCAAAAATCTGCATATCTGCACATACAGATTCTTGGTCTGAAACTGGCTGAAAAATCTGTATAAATACAGATTATTCTGTATTTTTGGCAACCCTGATCTACACGCCCAACAAATTCTGCCCACACTGAGAAAAAATCTATAGTATATATGACCAGACTTTTATGGTTGTTTTGACTATTTGCCAATAAAGTAGGAATGACCATGAGATCGGTAAGACTAAACTTCTGTATCGTAAACAATACTAGAAAAATCGATTACCGCTCAACTATAATGTTGGTATTTATGACAATTTGATCATGGTCACTCCAACAATATTTGTCATCTTAAAACTGATAATGGAATAGTCTGAATCACTATTAAAATAAAGTTAAAATGAAAATATGGGCATCTTAAATATAACCAGTGTCATTGTTATAAATACTTTTTGTGTCATTGTTCTCTGCACAATGTATTAATAAGTCCCGAAGACTTAATATATAGTTGTTATGAAAACACAAAGGTTAAATTAACTAAATACATCGTTTATGTGGACGAGACCCATGTCGAAAGCACCATTTGCGTATAGTGCTTTTCAGCTGACTATACTTTGTATTATTATCAACTATAAAACTGGTCAATTTTTGCGTTCCCAAATGTATTCCTACATGTCGCGGCCATTACAGTGAATAAACGTATACATAACATACGGGCGTGCTTCGAAGACTTCAATTTTTTTTACGATTACTATAATTTTGCGGTAAGGCCTTATAAACCATCGCATAATCGAGTCCCAGCCGGAAAGGATTCTTAGTGACCAAATAGGAGTTAGCACTAGCCTTAAAGGTCTCTACACTAAGAATCGGCTTAAAAGTATGACGAAACAGAAAGTCGCAACGGAATGCAGTACCAGGAGTTTGCTTTACTCATTAGTATTGCACCAGGTGAGTAAATACTGAAATTTCATATGATAATGAACTGTAACGTTCTCAAACCATAAATTTTTCGATCTATTTTTTTAGCGTGACTGCAGAAAAATGAGACTAAAATAGCTTTTTTAAGATAATTATCGAGGATTATTAGATTAGATCGTCGTAAGTTTATCGAAGCTGTCCAATGCTACAATGAACTGTCCTACCGATCTATTGTGGAAGAGGGTGAAAGCAAGTATTAATATGTACCGTTCTTGCTTCGGCTGGTCATCAAAAATCGCGCATGCTGGCTACTCTTTTCAAAGATGAGCGCTGTCCATATCTTCCTGCATATTCTATTTTGGAGAAAATGTATTTGGACCGTATCATTCGTCGATCAGCGCAGCAGGATTTTGCAGTCTTGCTTCAGGCTCACCATCCTCGGTCGAGCAGTATTTGGGCACAATCTATTGTCTGCTGGTAAATTGCCGCTGTGATTATTATGTGAATTATTATTTTAATAAAAAAAATATACGGAACGCTTTAATTCACTCTTACCATCCATTTAGTTATATTAACAGGCGTCATTTTCAGAATAACAATATCCTTTCTCAAAATAACTAGTCAACAAATGTCAAAGTCCCAATGTTTTAGTTATTACAAACAGGCCTAGGTCAGGATTACTATGCTTATTGTTATACCAAGCAGCCCACTTATAATGGTCATTTTAACAACATAGTGTTCAATTTCACTATTATGATAAAACGTTAGGTCAACATAACTACGCATATTGTTACACTGAACATTCCACTCACAATAGTCATGCTTTCAATAGAATGTTCAATATTACTATTATGGTACAAAGCTCAAGTATAGTGAAAGTGAGCATGGATATAGTTAAGGTGAGCTAATGCTATAGTCGGTTAAAAACCACTATACTCGCAAAGTCTAATTAACCTCCTCATATGGTAAGTGTTGTTATATAATTTTTCTTAGTGTAGTACTGAATCAGTGAGGGGTTATTGAGTTGTACAAGATGACATGAATTTACTCACGATGAATGAATTCTCGACAAACATGATTAGAATGTATAAGCAAACTATTAAAATTCTCTTTGAACGGAAAGGCAATCCTTTAGACGTTTCTGCACTGAGAAACAAAAATATACAGAGTTAGCATGCTTTCTATTCCCGTCTCTTTTATTATGCTGTGATTTTTATGCATTTTCTAGAATATGCTTCTTGTAAGCATTCATTGAGTGGATAGACCGAATATATCCAATGCATAAAATCTACAGCAGAAAAAACGAGAGGCAGATAGAAAAGTATGCTACCGATGACTAAATAACGTTTTTCGTGTGATCAGCTGATTATTGAAGAAATTTTCTTTTTTATTTCTTCTGACGTTACTCGACTGGGCCGACAAAATCGCTGATTCGATCCGACATCAAGCGAATCGAAATAACGAAA
Source organism: Topomyia yanbarensis (assembly GCF_030247195.1). Classification (NCBI taxonomy): domain Eukaryota; kingdom Metazoa; phylum Arthropoda; class Insecta; order Diptera; family Culicidae; genus Topomyia; species Topomyia yanbarensis. The sequence goes on along the minus strand of NW_026683380.1, from coordinate 24,135 downwards.
TATGTTTGTCGGACGGGTCTTTCTGTTCACAGTAGTAGAGTAAAACCAACTTGTTGACAGCACCCACTACTGAATTAGCATATAAACGTTTCGTGGCTTGCCTAATTGGCCCAACATAATATACAGCAGTTAATTAAAAGGAAAAAAAATCTATTGTTTATTGCGAATCTTTTCTTTATTCCGCATTGAGACTTTTCAGCTATGCGCGGGTAAACCGGGAAAACATGTGTTCATTTTTTCTGACAGGGCATCATTTGTCGTGAAATTCGAAATGTCAAATCCTTCTGATAGTGTCAAATCCAGACTGTCAACATATTTCTTTATTTTAAATTTAAATTTTATTTTCACGTTTCCTGAGTTGGAAAAATACATTGTTGCAATCACGAAAATCAGCTTTATCGATGTATGTAATAAAAAAAGAGTTTTTTTTTCTCATTTAATATAGAATATGCTGCATGCAAGATGGAGAATACTAAATATTCTTCGCTTTTTTCATTTTCGCCTAGTGTTCGACTACCATAAATACTGGGCAGTATGCAGTATCCTGAGAATATCCTATTGCATTCGCCTGTAGGCATCATTGCGTTATACAAATGGGATGTTTGCCATTAGCGCATTTCCCCTAAATTCCACGCGGCCTTTCCTGATCGAAAGGAACGGCCGCGCTTCATGAAACACCGCGTTTAGCCAATCTGTCATAATGTTGCAAATTTGCATAACGAAGGGCTGAATGAGTAAATAAGTTGTTCCAACAAGCAGCCCTGCGTTAGGCACATTTTGTGCAGGTTGAATATACTAGATGCAAGTGGTGCCAAATTTGTAATCTTTTTAGATTACAGAATTGATAAAATTGGTTTAATGAGCTATACTTATCAATAAAATTCTGTTTTAAAAATTGTCCTTGCATTTAAACCAAATTAGGAGGCTTGGTACTACTGCAAATAGCAAATACAAGTGCTAGTTACACAAAAAAAAAACTTGCTGGCAACCTTGGAGCGGTGTTTAGTAAGCAGTTGGTGCGGCGTGTACGTTTCGGTGAATGTCTCAATAGTCCAGTTCGAATCTCGCAAAACTTCCGGTCGTTCGGACATCATATTCGATACAATGACGTCAGTGTCAGTAACAGCACTAATGCAGTAGTCTCTGATGCAAGATGAATCAATGGCAATGTTGACTACGCTACACCAACTGACGAGCCCCACACGCCCCACGTAGGAAACAACACACACCGACAGTGTACCAAATAAACCCTTACCGAGGAATCGTCTGCGAGTTTGAAGGTGACCTACTATGGGATGGTAACGGTAATTTGTATTTGCATATACTAATGAAAAATATTTAGGGCATGTTCAGTGTTTTGATAGTTCTATAATATAAAACTGAAAATTTTAAAGCTAGAACTTGCTGTCCCCAGCAGCAGTTTTAGCGGGTGTTCTATTCAGTTTAAAATTCATATCCCGCCATGCCTTCAGCGTTACTGCATTCAAATTTATTTTTCCCCAGTCTATCGGGTGTAAGTGTCTGTGCTAAGTACTCTTCATGTATTTAAAACACAGTTCTAAATGTGTTTTAAAATCAGCAACAAATAGAACGGCATCGTATAACAGTTTTAAATTATAAAACAAAACTGTTCGAAATTATAAAACAAAACGCTCTGCTGGGGATGTGAATGTTTCAATTCCAGTTCTACTTTGAAACTCCTATACAAAATAAAACGCTCCTGAACATGCCCTTAAAGCAGTGTTCTATTCTATTCGTGTCTCAAATTGCGGCAAATTTAAAACAGAATAGTCGGGCTGTTATAAATCTAATCCAAAAAGTGCTCAAAAATAGAACTGCATCTCCGCATTGCGATCGATCTGTTATAGTCGGTGATGTAAAATAGAACAGCCCGTATAGAATACATCAGCGTTGCGGACAACCTTGGTTCAAATTTCTTCCGTTTATTGCTTGTGGTACTAAAAACTGGATTCTAACATCACTGCACATTTAGTATTCTTCTATTAAATTCTTCTCATAGACTGGTTAGTTCGACTGGTCTATCTATAGAAATACCATGAAATACATGTGTTTTGACAGCTCGCAATTTTCAGTAGCATTTTCATCACTCGCACTGTAAAAGTGCGGAGTCCAGGTTGGTAGGAAGTGCGCAATAATTCCAAGAAGCTTTGTGTTGTAAAAGAATCAATTCTCTGGGTTGTTTTAGTTTTCAGTGTTTATTGGGCACAGAGAAAAAAAAATGTTTTAAAAACCAATTATTGATATTTAGGAGAATTTTGTCCAACACGGATTTAATAGTAAATATCCTTTGAATGAAACATCACGTGCGCCACCCAAGGCGGGACCGACGAAAGGCAGCCCTTACTCGTTCAATAGTTTTGTCAATACTAGAGAGTATTGACAAAAGTATTGAGTTCTTGTCGGCCGATCTCACGAACACTAATGAAACAATCCCATTTTGTATCGTCTTTGTTTAATATACGTCCACCAGCTTGTGATGTAGTATTTGTGTCATGTGACGTGTACGTACATGAGCCTGTTGCACGTGTAAAGCGGCCCTTACACCTTCAATATTTTTGACAATTCTAGAGACAGAGAGCATTAACCAAAGTATATTGCACGTATAATGGAAACAAATATATCGACGATGTGGATTTCAAATGCGATTGAAATATTGTAATAAAATCGTCAGAGCTGTGTATTGACGATTAAAATATTGAACGTGTAAGGGCCACTAAAGACCCTCATTTGAACGATTTTGACATATACTTTTCATAGATGGACGTTTGATAACAAGACGTATACAGGTCTGCATATTTTTTCTATGCGTGAGTGCGGTGGTCATTTTTCTTCGATGAAGCCGATAAAACAAGAGGATATGAAGAAGCAAATCATAAACAAATGACGTAGTGGGCTTTTCTGTTGCCATAAGTTCGGGTCGTTCATAATTATTTTTTATAGGTAGTTTCGATATAAAAAATGTATCTAAAGGGGCCCTTACACGAATTGTTAGTAATGTCATTACTGCGAAGTAATGTTACTTTTAAAAATCGTGTAAGGCGAGTAATGACCGAATTTTCATACAATTTCAGTAATGTCATTACTTAGTAATGACAATTTTATTGCGCGTGTAAGGTGCTCTTAAGTGTTTGAATCGGAAGATCCGAGGTTAAGCTCGTGCCAAAGAATCAGAATGCTCGGTCGGATGTTTATGTTTACTTCAAGGGCTCCGGGCGCCATGCTTATTTTTACAAGCATAAAACTAATACCACAGATACCAGACGTTTTGGCTTGATTCGAAACGTGTGTAAATACCCGCTACTGAAATTCCGAATCAATCAGACTCGGAAACACGTTTGGCAAATGTTTGTAGGTGGCGCAGTGATTGAAGCAAAGCATTTGGAATGCAGTTGTCAAACACGTGTAGCAAACAGTTGCGTAGATAGCAATAGTGAAACACGTTTTTTCAACGTTTATCAATTTGAAAGTTTACACCGCTTTTTTAACAAATTTTGTTCTAGCTTAAATGTCTTTTATCTGTGCTAATACCAAATACAAATTACATATTTGTAAATGCTAATACACTCAAAAGTGTCAAATGTTTCCACCTTAGATTTCTCTTCATCTTGGCTTGATAGCGCCACTGTCGGAGTTCGTGTTTCACTCCCTCCCCGCGAGCATAACTTGTTCGCGTCACAGGCGTCACACGAAACATAACAGAACGATCGGGGTTGTGTTGTGTTGTAAAATTAAGGCTGATTGGCTGGGAGAAAAATACCCATAGTAACTGTTAAAATTTGTTCAATGTTTGCCTAATTTCGTTCCTTAACTAGTTAATGATTCGTGCAATAGATTGTTACTGTTTATGTGCAGTGTGCTGCTTGATATAGGTGCGAATAGGAAAATTAAACTTTTCCAACCGAGCTAACAGTAGTTCATCGACCCATTCGACGACGCTCTGCTCTGTGTGCTGCAATTTTTGACAGCCGTAATCCGCGGTGTGGCAAGGAACGTCAAATTGCGTATCGCGAGCATAAAAATCCGGACGCCGCCATGTTCGAGTTCGCTCTGTACTACTTCTAGTATAGCTGGTTATGCTGTTGCTATATACATATTCTGAATAGTGAGAGAACCAGGCGAACGAAGAAGTCGAGTGTTTTTAGTATTTTGCAACTAATTCGTGATCTACCCGCTTTTATTTACTAATCGGCATATTGAACTGTTTACTTTTCGAACGCTAGTTGAGAAAGTAGATAGTGCTTAGTGTTCTTGGTGTGTGATAAGAGCCATTCGCTTGGTTTATGTGCTAGCTGGTCGTTCTGTGCTGTGTTGTTGATAAAGAGAGACCAGTTCCCGTTAGGTTTTTTCTTCTGTCTGTTTCTGTGAGTTGGTGGTTGGGAATTGATCCGGGGTTGCTCGAGGCAAGATTGATATTCCAGTTGGAGCGGAGCCAGCGGTTTTGCATAACCGTTTCCCGGCGATGGATACCAGCGATCGAGGTAAGTTTCCTCGGGGAAGATTCTATTTTAGGGACGGCTAGGTAGCAAAATCGGTTCGGTCCCAATATTGGTGAATAGGTGGTACCGATTTCAGGGGCTTACTCAAACTCGTATTGAGCGCACGGCGAGGGGAGTGAGAGAACGCTGTACCGAAAAGAGACAGGTTTGACCTCGTTTGCGAATGTCGATTTTTTGGCGAACTGTGGCTGGATTTGATTGACGGAATTGTAAATTTGCAAAGGTGACAAACTATTTGTTTCAATGTGAATGATTTTTGGCATTCCAAAATCTAGTTGAATGAGAAACATAAATTCGACAATGCTCTGATAGGTATAAAAATCCACCAACGTGAAGGCAGAAAGGTAGATTATGATTTCTGGCAATTTTGCGCATAAACAGGTCATCTTCACTCCGAGCTTGCATCCCACTGAATTGCCTTAATTTATGTAAGATTTTGTACAATTTTGCATAAATTGAAACAGTCCACTTCTGTTTTGAAAATAAATACTGCATAGAGCCAGGCGTTTTTCGCTTTCTCGTCAGCAAACCAGAGCTTCTGTATTTGCTTCCCGGTACATCATTCGGGACTAGCCAGTAGCTTTAGGTGTGATATATGTTGTGTGATTGCTTTGATATAGTGTCTAACTTTTGGCATTAGCTTAGATATATCGTCGTGCAGTATATATCTAATATAATAGCATCTTCTACTCCTGTGCTTTCTTCCTCCCAAATATTTTCCGAATCTTTGTTTTTTTTTCTTTCTGTGTAGTCGCTTAAAATTTTCTACACCCCTCAAAGCAAGTCGTTCAGGCTCAGAACATCATTTTTGTCGTTCGAACTGTTACATTTGTTATTTTTTTTCTTCTATTTATCTTTTGTTTTGATCGATTCTGTCTCATTCGTTTTTTGTATTCAATATTGCCAACCGTCCTTCATCCTGTATGATCAATGTTTTTACTAGTCTATCAATATGAATTGTGTTTTTCTTGTAATATGGACGTTTTCACTAGATTAAACTCACTTTCTGTATATGCACTCGTTGCCGGAACGACGCCATATCGGAAGGAATTCCGACAAATGTTACCCCATAACGGCAATATTTCAATCGTTTTTTAAAAAAAATTCGATTTCAATGCTTTTTCCCCAATGTTGACAGAAATTTTTCGCTTTTGATGGCAGTTCAAAATTCGAGGAATCGCTTTCATTATGGTCGATATATTTTTTCATCTTTATTTCCTGGCTTTCCACAGGTTTATTAGTTTTTGTTAAATCTATAAGTTTTTTCACCACTTGAGTACTGGGAGATTCCTCCATTGCAAGTTCTAATATCAGTTTTTCTCCATCATTCAAGCTTGAAGTTCTATCTCCATTTTTTTCACCCATCGCATCGATGCAAATTGCTTTCATCGTAGCTCGACCGTTGTCAATACTTTCACAAATGATCAGTACACCAATTGCTTCTAGATAAAATGCTTTTATACGCGTACGAACAGCTTTTGACAGAAAAGTTGACAAAGTTCTGCGCTGCAGAATCGGAACGACAATTTCTGGATCAAGTTTATAACTCGCATCATCTAGTAGAGTTTCAGTAATTAGCACTATCTAGTGAGACGATGTATCTAAACTAGTACCAAAATTAGCCCAAAAAGTCCAAACGGTTCACACAACACATGTGAATGCCTATAGCAACTGACTTGTCGCGAGTGATGTCCCGGGAAGTAAGTACAGAAGCTCTGGTTTGCTGACCAGAAAGCTAAGGACATCGCTCGGGACAAGTCAGTTGCTTTAGGTATTCACAGGTGTCGTGTGAACTGTTTGGACTTTTTGTGTCTTACTAGTGCTAATTTTGGTGCTAGTTTAGATACATCGCACAGTGGCGTAACCAGACCAAATTCCTGGCCAAATTTTATTTTCACGTTTTTAAGCCTTATTATATGTATGTAGTTTTTAGTACTAGTGTACAATTGTTATGTGCTAGTCCTATGTCTATCTCTGTATGTGTTCGCCTAAGATTTGTGACAGCTGGGTCAGGGAATGGATGCAGAACTGCTGTATATGATAGAATAGTTGGAAATATTTCTTGGTTTCGCTGGTCACTTTTTACCGGTGTTCAATTCGTGCATGTGATAAATTAAGGTACGATTAATTTATCGACGCACGTGAATCATCCAGCATTAATCATCAGCATAGATCGAAACACTTCTAACGGAATGCAAGTGTCGTTAACGGTAAATAAGAATCACTTGCTGGCATTTAGACATTTTCTTCTACTTCATTTGCCTGTTTTGGTTGTACTTCTAGTAGTTTGCTTTTCCACTACTCCTGTAAACCATGAATAATATTGGTCAATTTATACACTCCTAATTAATCTCTTTGCATTGTTTTCTTCATTCGGCATGTTATGTTTCTTTTTATTACTATATCTTAAATTAGATTCATACTAACGCCCACTAACACAATTAATTGCATATTCTCTCAGATACACTTACAATCTCTCCCATTTTAAAAGCACAAACGCTCGTGACCTTCGCGATAACACAAACGTAGTCATAAACGCGAAAATGTATTTGTAATCATCCACACATACTTACGCCCGCGATCTCGCCAATATTGAAACACCGCGGTAATTAAGTGAACGTTTTAGCACCTATAAATTTAAAAACGCGATCTCAAGTATTAACTCACCGCTCGCGCGATCATGAATCGGAACATTCGGAAGTCTACCAGCGGTCCTAGCAGCCCAGCCTTCAGTTGGACCAATAAAAAACTGACGCTCGTATGTACTAGACAACTCACTTTCTTATCGTATCTGAACCGTACACCGAAAATTAAGTAGCAGATTCACGGTCCGCGCGTGATCATACAAAAACACACGCGAATATGTGAAAGGACACACGGATATAAAATACAATTCATACACACGAAGTTACATACACGTTAACATACGCGATATGCAAACGCACACGCAAACGAACACATCAACGTACAAACGCTCGAGCTGCTCGAGATGATACACGCGATCGCGAAGTCCCCTACGTCCGCACATATCTGAACCGTGCAATGAATATCACATTCAGAATCACGGCCCGCTGCAATTGGCCATAAGCAGTGTTTTAGTGAGTGACATTGCCTGTTTTGTCTGTAATTGCAATGTGTGATTCTGATGGGGTGCCCTGCCGAGACCCTAGCTTTACAGGTCCAGTGGAACAACTCGAAAAAAACATCGATTTGAAATTAAAATGCTCCAAAAATTTTACGAAGTGTTTAAAGATATTTTAGATTGTGTTTAAACAAAAAGGATTAAAATTCATGAAACTACTTTCATAAGTTGGACACATTTCTTTATCAAAAACAAAAAGTTTTTTTTCGAAATGAACATGAAATTTCTCGTAACTTACCTCTGAATACCTTACAATAGCTACAAGGTAACAATATTTGGAATATCTTCTTGAACTTTATCATAACTTTATAACTTTTTAACTTATGAAAAGGTCATGTTTATACAGAAAACATTCAATTTTAATAGTTCGTGATGGAGAAACAATATGTCTTGAAAACTATCACATTCCGAAGGATTTTTATTGAGAGAACTTTGATGTATTTGTTTTTTTTTCTGTATTTGAAGGTTACGATAAAAAATTGGTAACTTTCGCGAAAATCCTGTCGAAATTTGCAAATATAAATATCTCCTGTGCAGAGGCGACGCGTCAGTACGTTCAACCTGTTCATTGAACAGGTAAACAAAAACTGACCCGAAATCCATTTCAGTCAAAATTAATAGCAGCAGCACTCAAATTAATTTAAATGAAAGTAATAATCTACCAACCTTGAAGTTCGACAATTTGATCCAAACGACAAAACCAACCTAGCATACCAAGCAAGTACATTTCAAAAATTGTCTTTCTGCCCATGACCGGTTCAATCTCAGCCATGCACGCATCTCGTACTCTCACCGCCTGCTCTGGATAGAGCAGCTGCATGAGCGACGGCTGGAACAGCAGCGAGAGTGCCATGGGTGACGGCTTTTTCTATTTCCTTTTTCACCGGTTCAAGTCAAATATTGAACCAGCGTGCATTGCTATAGCGTCCATATGGGCGTTAGAGTTGTGCGCAAGCGAGAGCGATTTATAATTTTTGAGCGCGTGGCGCCGTATGTTCATAACAGTCGGTCGAACGCCTTCTTTGTCGTTCTTGGTACTGAGAGTGGAAAAGGACAAACTCAAACCAGGGATTGTTCGAATGATCTCGTGTTCTATTGGTATAATGAACGGGTTGATGTTAAATATCTTATTCCTACGATATTTCACGAGAAATATATATTTTTTTCTAGATTCAATGAATTGCACGAGGAACATTTAAAGTTATATCCCATTTGAAATAGTTGAGGGAAGACTTTAAACCGGTTGACAATTATTTCAATGTTTATTATACAGAAGGACGAATATTTCTTTGTGTATAGAACACAAGATTCTACATTTCAAGTTAATTCATATCATACCATGATTTATAACTGCTCACGAAATTCATCGTAGTTTCGTTTTGTACCATGAATTTCGTGCAATGTACATAAAATATTTAAAATTACGAAAATTTTCGTCCATCAAATCGCCATGTTTTCAGTTAGTTCACAAAATTAAAGCATCTAATCAATTTTAGCAGATATACGAATAAATTCGTTCAGTGATATGAATTTTTGGTTCATATTTATGTTGGGGATTCTTCAGAAAAAATTGTTCGATATTATAAAGACATTCGTGTATTTTATGGAACAATTCGTTTGAATTATGTAACAGATTCGTAATAAGCGTTCGAAAGTCTTTTCGTGGTTTTTTACGAAAAACTCTTAATGAAAATAAAACCGTTTCCGTAGAACTACGAATGATTCATCATATGCACGAAAAATTCATATATATTACGAAAGTTTTCTGTACGAAACCTATTCGTAGCAGATTTTCAAATATATTCACTCAGTGTACTTTTTGCTCTTTTAAACATTCTACCAGACGTTTGTAAGAGAATTCACCGGTGGGTTCTGACAACAAATTTGATTTGCTCAACTCTTGCGAACAGAAAACCCGTCGACGAACATTTTTCATTGGTCCTATTCTTTAGATGTTGGATGGAATCGACGATTTTGTCGGACGTCGAACCCACCCGAGTAACGTCAGAAGAGATAAACAATAAATACTCAGCTGATCTAAAAACGTCTCATGGAGTCGAATTAGATATGATTGTGACGTTTTGAGGGCCTTTGTGGTACATTGAACAGGTTAACGGTGAAACCACGCGTCGCCTCTGCTCCTGTGACAGGGCATCTATTCCTATGGTTTACATTTACATCGCAACCCGATTATCAACCACGAAGTTTATGTGCAGTTGTGCCTGGCGAAACGTCTCTTGCCTTTCCTCAAGCAACACATTTGTTCCGTTTTGATTTTGCCGAATTTCTGTATCTTGCCATTACAGAAAAGGACATGAAGTTGTATGCCGCAAACAACGCTCAAGTGATGCCCAAGGGCATGAACCCTCCCAACACTATAGAGCTCCGCCCAGTGGAAAAAATATTGGGCATCCGTCAAACGTAACCTCCAGACGTTTTCTAGTATTCTTAACTACCTTATCGGCCGCCATGTGCCAAAACGAACAATTAGTACCGATCAACACCCTCCCTGGAAATCAACCGTCGTTAGACGATTAAAATCTGCCAAACGAGCTACATTTAAAAAATTCTCGAAGCATAATTAAGACACTTGTATTACGAAATCACTACTTTCATCTCTATCACGAATACAAACAGCAAAGCAGATGTGCCTTTTTTAGACACCAGCGAAACGTCGAGCGTCAACTGAAATCCAAGCCCAAGTCGTTTTGGAAGTATGTTAACGAGGAAAGAATCCGGTTTACCATCATGTATGTTGTTTAATGGAGTTTTAGGCACCGACAATAAGGAAATTTGCCAACTGTTCTCCGACAAATTTTCAAGCATTTTTTTTCCAACGAGCGCCTTTCACCACAACAAGTCGCTGCCGCCGCCAATTGACTTCTTTCTCTAGGACGAACCATTAACCCAATTTGTGTCGATAATGCTGCCATTCTTGCAGCAAATTCCAAACTGAAAGCATCAAGTTCCCCGGGTCCAGATGGCGTTCCCTCGATCTTTGTCAAAAAGTGCATCAGCGGGCTTCTTGAACTACTTCGGCGAGTCTTCGAGCTATCACTCACTACTGGAACATTCCCTTTCTGGTGGAAAGCAGCGCACATGTTTCCAGTTTATTAAAAAGGAAACAAATCGAACATTGACAATTATCGGGGAATCTCGTGTTTAAGTGCCGTATCAAAACTATTCCAGCTGGTTGTTTTAGACACTATTTTCTTTCACTGCAAACACTACATTGCAGATGACCAACACGGTTTTATGCCTAATCGATCGACAACGACCTACCTGCTCTCGTTCACAACATATGTAATGGATGGATTCGCTGACGGATTGCAAACCGATGCTATTTACATAGATCGACAAAATCAACCATGATATCGACGGCCTTCGACAAAATCAACCATGATATCGCAACAGCGAAGCTGGACAAACTCGGCATTCATGGACATCTTCTGCGCTGGTTTCGTTCCTACCTCGATGGACGGCAACTCCAAATCAGCATTAAGGACTGTATCACAAGGACGCCACCTCCTTTCGTCGACGACATGAAAACTTTTCGACAAATACGGGACCCGACAAACCCGAACAAATGCTCAATCGTTACGTTCACGCGGAAACGCCATCCGACTCAGTTTAACTACCATTTCTTCCACTCGTGCTTTCCAATACACGCTCACATCAAGGAAGTCATTATGGATTCGACACTAACGTTCAAACCAGATACTTCATACATCGTGGATGAGACATCACGACAGCTTGGATTCATCATCCGAATAGCGAAAAACTTCAGGGACGTATACTGTCTTAAATCACTTTACTGCGCGTTGGTCCGCTAAACGTTAGAATATTGTTCTGCTGTTTGGAATCCGTACTACCAGAACGGGATTTACAGAATCGAGGCTGTCCAACGACGCTTCATACGCTTCGCTCTTCGGCATCTCCCATGGCGAAACAGATTTCAGCTGCCTAGCTATGAAAACCGTTGCAGGCTAATACACCTCGATACACTCAGCATTCGGAGGAACTGCACTAGAGCCCTGTTCGTCTCGGACTTACTCTCTGCTATGGTAATACAATTCTAGAACGAATGAATCTTCAAGCCCGCATTCGAACACTGCGTACTAACTCTCTTCTGCGACTACCTTTTAGGAGAATCCACTACGGTCGCCACAGCGCTGTGACCGGACTTCAGCGAGTCTTCCATGGAGTTGCTACAGGTTTCGACTTTCATTGGACTAGAAATATGATTAAAAATATTTTTTTTTCTATACTTAAGTGTAACTAGGCTAAGAACCACCATTGGGGCCAAGGGGTCAGTTGGTGTTTATACAACAAATAAATTACAATGAATTGATCTCATAATAATAATAAACGGAAAATGATAATTGACAGAAGATACGAAAGATAGTTGTCAGCAAGATGCAGTTCAAGGCAAACTGGCGTTCTGCAGCGAGGAAAGTGACCAAGAAGGCTGTGCAAAACTTACTGGAAGGAGTCAAACTATTTGCATTCGGTTAAAAGGAAGCTTGAGGGAATATTTTTTCTTTGTTATGTATTAATTGAACTTGCAAAAGAAACATAACATGATTTTTGAATAAAAGCCAATGTACACACATTATTGCTTGACAATTTTTCTATTCTAACACCATTTAAAACATAGATTTTTGATTTTTTTTGTGAACTGTCACCACTTATTTTCAGCGTGAAAATTTTTCGCAAGGAATGATTCAATTCTTGCAACTCATTCTAGGATAGTCTTACTGTCCTACATAACCGAAGTGAAGTAGAATAAATTGTCGCAATAACTCTACACATATCACGTATGATAATAAATGACAACGAATGTAGTATAAGGACATTACTTTTAATGGAGAATTTCACTTATTGAGCCGCGAAATTCGCAAACAAAAAAGTAAAATGAATATTGGCCCATTTAGCCGAACATAAAATAAGGCTGTCTTAATTTAGACGTACAAATCTCGTGATACATCTGCATGTTATACATTTATTCTGGTTCTACGCATGATTATCAAACTGTATTTAAAGCATCCTATACGATGATACATAAAACGTTTTCCCAGTTTGTCCCGAGGACAATGTACTTTAAGTTTCCCCAAATAGTGTAACAATACTCTACAAACTCTTAAGTAAGCTTTACGGAGCAACTCGTATATCAAATCATCAGCAGAAAATCATAAAAACAGCATCCAATAAGCCAACACATTTCCTTTACACAACGCAACAACCAGTGCTAATCATATATAATCATCAAATATCAATCGCGCTCGCACTACCACTTGCCAGAGGAAAACGAACCACAGATCAGACGTCAGTGCACACTCCAATCTACATTCCAGAGTATAAACCGCACTACACTGTAGAGCGTGCGCCTTGCTGAATCCATCTGAAAACGCCACAGAGAATTTAAACAGCAAGAGAGCGCGGCTCTCTCGCATCAAACCACCTCATCGCCAGCGCACATTTGAAGTCCGTTTATTCAGCTTCATGAGAAAGAGTTTTTGTGATGTGTGTGATCATTGTATCCTCTGTGTATCCAATATACTGGCACGTCAATGCAACGTTTAAATGAAATGCTATCAGTGCCTGGAGGCAGTCATCGAATATAGGGTAATCAGCATATTTTTGGCCCTGTTTTTATCATATCTACTCATTTGAAATCGCTGGTTAGAGCAGCGTTTGTCAATTTTGTTAAACACATTGGCTCAAATTGTAGTGCGATAATTGGAGCATTCGATTGGATTTTTTTCCGCAGGCAGCACTCAAACAGAAGTATTTCCTCATTCTCATGTCATTTTTGTTACATTGAATCCTTGGAACGAAGCAAAGATGCTGATGCCAATTTATACGCATTCCATCAATTGTATGCCTTATAATTAATGAAACAGTGCAGTACCCTTCCTAACACAGCCAAAATAGCCCATCGCCACCAAAAAAATCGAGCTGACGTGAAACGCAGCAGCTGCTATGACTATCTTTTTTGTGGGGCTCTTTATAAGTGTGTCGCTGTTGATTTGTTGACAAAGGGGCAGTCCTACCAGCGCTCCCTCACTCGATGGGATGGTGCGGACCAATCATGGCGCAGATAATTGCTGCTTTCACGAAATCCATTATTTTAATTAGTACATTGTAGTCGTATATTTTACGGTCTTGAATACAATATAGATGCATTCTGATCAGATAGAGGCAAACACTAGTGATTTTATTCAGTAGGGGAGAGTGGGTATGCTTGATCCCACTTTTATTTTTTTTGCATAACTTTTGAATAAAATCAAAATTTTAATTGCAAAATTCGCCATCTTGTAGTCAATTCGAATTGTAAGAGCTATGAATAATGTGTAAATCCGAATACTATGTCCTGTCAGTAATATGAACAGTTTTGAAAATCATGCCAGAACGAGGTTTTTGCAAAAAACGTGTGGAAACTTGATTCCCCGCCTGCTAGGGCCAAAGAAACAAAGCACACTATGACATATAGACACGAAAATTCAGCTAACCATCTTTCCTGACAAGTTAATTAATAAGACTACCATTTTAGATGCACGACAAACTTTAACCACAGTAGAAAGTCAAGACAAGTATTTTCGGTAAATCAGTGCTGTTTAACTGGCTTTTACAACCTTCAATAACTTATACCGTTATTTGGTCACGGAAAAATCATTTAAAATCAATTAATAGTGCTAGGTTTTTTTTATGAAAATCACGTTTTTCTATTTCTATACATTTCTAAAATGTTTGAGATAACTAATGATAAATATCAAGAATACCCAGTGTTACAGGGATCAAAGATACCTTTTGTATGAGGTGAATAAAATTTAATTTTTTTTGTAATGTGTTGTAAAAGTTTTTATTCGGAAAACGTGTTTAAAATAAATAAATAAAAGCCTTTAGGAAGTAATCGTATTTGGAAATATTTGTAAATAATTAGTTCGACGATCTCATACAACCGTTCAAAAAATTTGTAAAAAGATCTTTGAGCTGGATTTAAACATACATTTTTTTAAAATATTACACAACTTTTCCAAACCAAACGTAATACAGCATATTTGTTTTTTAAACATCATAAACGAGCAAATATTTCATTTTCTTGTTATATTGTGATAACTTTATGCGTATAGATTATGAGATATGGCCAGGGAATCGAATATCCCCAAGGATCAAGTGTCCTCACTCTCCCCTACAGCGAAAGTTACACGCATTCAAAGATTGGGAAATTATCCCAGCAGACATATTTGAAACGTGGCCCCTGTATCGAAACGTTTCAAGTATTCTACTTCAAAATGCGGTTCTCGAACCATATTTTTGTTGAAATGTGTGCTTGAAAAAACTCCCTCCCCAAGGTTTAGGGGTTTGACGGTATTGCAAACATCATCAAGCATCAATTGCTTTAAGATGGGTATTGCATTACGCTTCGATAGTGGTGCATCAAGGAGACCGAGAGGGCTTATGCGCCTTTTTGCCTTTCTCAATAGAAAGGTATTGCAATTGCTCTGAAAACCGACTTTTTAACGGAGGCCCGGAGGGCCGAGTGACATATACCATTCGATTCAGTTCGTCGAGTTCGGCAAATGTCTGTGTGTGTGTATGTATGTGTGTATGTATGTATGTGTGTGTGTATGTGACCAAAAATGTCACTCATTTTTCTCAGAGATGGCTGAACCGATTTTGACAAACTTAGTCTCAAATGAAAGGTGCAACGTTCCCATAGGCTGCTATTGAATTTCTAATGGATCCGACTTCCGGTTCCGGAATTACAGGGTGATAAGTACGAACACGCAGAAAATGTCGATTTTAATAAATTCTTTAATGAATGTATAAAGGTGAAAGTTTTTCCAAAATATGACCACAACTGCTTCGATTTGTAGTATTAGGTCACTAACATCCATTCAAAGTCTATTTGACCACATTGGCCACCATCCTCGGTTCCGGAAGCCCCGGCGGAAGTATCTAAATTCAGAATAACAGTCACATCGGTTTCTCGGAGATGGCTAGACCGATTCGACTAAACTTGGCCTCAAATGAAAGGTATTGCGTCCCCGTAAATGGCTATTTAATTTCATCCCGATTCGACTTCCGGTTCCGGAGTTACAGGTTGTGGCGTGCGATCACATAGCAAATTGTGATTCAAACCGATACTCCGATGAAAGCAAAAAAGGTAAAAATTTCGCTAAAATATCTCTCAAACAACTTAAATTTGCTGTTCTAGGTCACCGACGGCCAACTAAACTTTCGTTGACTACATTGACCACCATAGACGGTTCCGGAAGTGCCCGGGAAAAGCGGCCATCTTTCAAAATTTACGAACTCACACCAGTTTCCCGAAAATGGTTGGGCCGATTTTCACAAACTTAGTCCCAAATGATAGCTATAATATCCCCATAGATGTCAATAAAATTTCGTACGGATCGCTTATATGGGTCCGGAAATATAGACTAAATCGTCCGGTCACATATGAAATTCCCATATAAGCCGGAACTCAATTTTTTTTTCAAAGGGGGGACCTCATGAAATTTCAGAAATCGAATTCGTATTTTTGATGCCAAACATCTTTAAAATGCATGAAACGTCGAGATTTTATGTTATCTCGAAAAAATTTTTTTTATAAAAATCGACTTTTTGGGACTGCCAATTTCGCACCTTTTTTCAGTTCAATATTACCGTGGCTGTTTGTTCTTTTTCAAAATATTAGAACTCGAATAATAATTTATTTTCCTGTATATAGTTGTCATGTGATGTATAATAATAAAATGTAATATATGCATTTAAAAGTTTTTAATGAATATAAACAACGCACACATTCTCGTGATTCATGATTGAGAAAGGCACAATTGCACCGCTAGGTGGATTAAAATAGGTTTTTATGTTATATGTTGCTTCATACTCTGCACCTGCGCATACCAACGCTAAACCATCTGGTCTATGCTTGGTGTCGGGCGGATCGACGTAGATTGACTTTTGCTGTGTTCCGTGTTTGCAAATATTGTTCTATTGGTGGTATTCGTGGACGGGACTCACGAAGGGAGTCATTGTGTGTCCATTTGTCGGTCGACTTCGTCATCGTGCATATACCAATTAAATTAAATTAATATTTAAATTAATTTAATAAAGTAAAATAAATAGAAACCTATTAGTTGTAGCTTTGCAATAATCGTAGTTTTTCGCATTAGTGTATAACTGTTATGTGCTAGTCGTATGTTTATCTATGTATGTATTCGTCTGAGTATTTGTGACAGTTGGGTCAGGGAATGGATGCAGAACTGACGTATATGATAGAATAGTGGCTAATACTTCTGGTGATCAATCTGAGCACTTGGTTCTATTCATTCGGAAAAATCGGGTTGGATAAATTAGGGTAAAATAAATTTACCAACGCACGCGAGTCATCCATTCCCGGCCAGCATAGCATGATGAAAGTCTAACAGCATGCAATTGTCGTTAATGATAAATATACAACATTTGCTGCATTTAGACTAGTTTGATTGCATGTTACATATGTTTTTCTATTCTACTTCATTAGTCTGTTTCTTGTGTACATCTATTAGTTTGATTTTCCATTATTTATGTATACCAAAATAGTATTGTTCAATTTATACACTTCTAGTCAAGCTCTTTGCATCTTTTTTTTTCTTTATTCGGCATGTTATGATTCCTTTTATTAGTATATCTCTACTATACGCTATCTATACTCATATAGGTACAAATGCTCGTGGCCTTCGCGATAACACAAACCTGGCCACATGCAATTGCGGTAATCCACATATACTTACGCCCGCGATTTCGCCTACATGAAAACACCCTGGTAGCTGGGTGAACGTGGCATCTTTGGACTTCCAGAAGCGGTCTCAAACATTAACCCACCACTCGCGCGATCATGAAACGGTCATGTCCGAAAGTTTTACCAGTCTGGACTAATGCCTTCAGTTGAACCGATCAAAAAAGTAACGCTCACATTCACTAAACAACACGTTCCATGGTGACATGACCCGGAACTCAAGTGATACGGGGAAACGGACTACCAAAACAAAAATACACACTACGTCATTATAAAATCGAAGTTATACACGCGAAGTCACATACACGTGACAAACACGTTGATATACAAATGCTTGGGCCCTTCGCGATCATCCCCGGCATATACACTCGCGATCTAGTAATCATGATGGCATCCCAGTGATAAAGAGAATGTCTTAGCTCCTATAAAATTTTAAACGCAGTCTAGGTCCATGCCTTCAATTGGATCAATTAAAAAAAGAAAGCTCTCATATCCACTGGACACCACGTTACATGGCGACATGACCGAGGACTCTAGTGATATGGGGTAACTTACTCCCTGTCAGAATGTGAATTGTGCACCAAAACCATCAGAATGAAGGTCCGCGTGACCATCCAAGAACGCACGCGTATATAGGAAATGCCACACGGTTACTAAGACCCGTCTTGTACACGCGAAGTCACATGAACGCGAGCACACGTGACAAACGCGTTAGCATACGAACGCTTAAGCCCTTCGCGATTAACAACGCACACCTACGTTCGCGATCGCGCAAAATTAATAACACCCCGGTAATAAGGAGAACGTTTTAGCACTCACGAAGTTTCAAACGCTGTCTCAAACACGAACCTACAAACGTCCGTTTTCACGCGCTCATGAATCGGTCACGTCCGGAAACCATTAGTCTCTGTACTAATAACTTAGGTCCATACATTCAGTAGGACAAAAAAAACAAAGCACATATCCACTAGACAACACGTTCCATGGCGACATCACCGGACACTCTAGTGATATGGAAGATCTTACACTCTTAGCATCTTAGCAGTACACCAAAAAATAAAGTATTAGACTCACGGTCCGCGCGCGATTATCCAAGAACACACACGAATATGCGAAAGGCACACGGTTATAAAATAGAATTTATACACGCGAAGTTACATACACGTTAGCACACGCGATATACAAACGCACACGTGATCGAACACGTTAACTACAAATGCTCGAGCTCATCGCGATGATACACGCGATCGCGAGTCCCTGCGCCCGCACATACCTGAACCGTACAATGAAAATCACATTCAGAATCACTGCATGAATTGGCCTAATGCAGTGTTTTAGTGGGCGACATTGCCTGTCTCGTCTGCAAATTATAGTATGTGATTCTGACAGGGAGCCCTTCCGAGAACCTAGCTCTACATGTCCAGTAGGACAACTCTCGAAAAAAAATGTGTGCTTGAAAAAACTCCTAGGAACTTTTGAAAAATTCGCCAGTGAAAAATATACATTGGAAGTGGAAGCAACACATCCATAAACAAAACACAACTTTGAAAATTCGGAGATACAGTGAAGACCCGTTTTTACCAGCCACTTGGTGAATTCTAGGCTGATAAAACGGCGACATTGATAAAATCGGGACATTTTGCTTAAAAAGAAAGCAACAAAAGATCTTAAAATATTCTTCTTTAGTCTCTAGATATAGAGGGATTCCATGAGAAACCGGCCGACCGCAAAATATGACCATCGTAGATTCGAACGAAACTTTGCAGGTGTGTTCGGTGTATGAATCTCCATGATATTCTCTGACAATTGGAATATTTTGATACAAGAGCAATTTTTCAAAAGGGCGTAAACGTTTCTACGTGTATAAATTTCAAAATTTTTTTGTTCGTTCACTGTATTTTATACAGCAAAACTATCTGAGAACGAGTTACAGGGTATAAATACTTCTATCCAAAAAAATATACACTAAAAAAAATGTTGTGTCATTTTTCAAAAAAACAAAAATTTATGTTAAAAATTTAAATTGCGAAAAAACCCATTTTTTTTAATTTTTCTATTTTGTCTAAGAAAACCTAAAGAGAAAAGAAACATTTTGAATGTGATTGCATGATGGACAACTTATCGGTTAATAAAGTTTTTCTAACAATAACTTCATACATGTTTTAAAATTTCATACTAATTGACATGACATTGTAATTTTATCACAGAATATAATTCTAAGAATTTAATCTAATTTAAAATCAAAATGTATTTAACAAAAATCTTCCAAAATCCGATAGTTTTCGAGATATTTGGAATTTTGCTCCATCAAAAACAATTAATTCCTGTAATTATGCTCTTTTCAAAAGTTATTCGCGTTACCCCATCATAAAATGTCAAAAATCTAATGTTTATCGTTTTAAAGACGTAAAAGGAATTTTTTTAGTGTATTTGAAGCATGGAGAAGCTTTCAATAAAAAAGTTTTCTTAACAACAACTTTTTTATAATTCATACTATTTGCAGTCAAAAATACAATTTTCTTTTTGAATATGATTCTAAACGCCATTTTAAATCGAAATGCTCATAACAAAAATTTTCTGAAATGTAGTAGTTCTCGAGATATTTTAACTTTTGTTTTAACAACACAATTATTTTGTTTTATTGCGACCTTTTCATAAGTTATTAGCGTTTTTCCATCAACAATAAGTTATTAGCGTTTTTCCATCAACAGTAATAGTTTTTCAAAAGGCCCATAAACTTTCCTACAACTTTTCCTTTGACATCAAGGCGATATTGTAAACCATTTGAAAGCTACATGAAAGTAACCAAAATATTATTTAACCATAGGGTCTGATGATTAAACTATATAGTTGAATCATATTTTGGTTGTTTTCATGTAACTTTCAAATGTTTCACAATATCGCCTAGATGTCAAAGAGAAAAGAAAGTTTATGGGCCCTTTTAAAAACCTATTATTGTTGATGGAACAATATGAATAATGCGAATAACTTATGAAAAGGTCGTAATAAAACAAAATAATTGTGTTGTTAAAACAAAAGTTAAAATATCTCGAGAACTACTACATTTCAGAAAATTTTTGTTATGAGCATTTCGATTTAAAATGGCGTATAGAACCATATTCAGAAAGAAAATTGTATTTTTGACTGCAAATAGTATAAATTATAAAAATATGTCAAAAGTTGTTGTTAGGAAAAACTTTTTTATTGAAAGCTTCTCCATGATCCAAATACACTGAAAACGTTGCATTTACGTTTTTAAAACGATAAACATTAGATTTTTGAGATTTTATGATTGGGTAACACGAATAACTTTTAAAAAGAGCAGAATTACACGAATGAATTGTTTTTAATGGAGCAAAATTCCAAATATCTCGAAAACTATCACATTTTGGAAGATTTTAGTTAAATGCATTTTGATTTTAAATTATGTTTATAATTATATTCTGTAATAAAATGACAGTTTTGTATGTCAATTAGCAGGAAATGTAAAAACATGTTTGAAGTTATTGTTAGAAAAACTTTTTTACCGATTTTTTCTCCATCATGCAATCACCTTCAAAATGTTTCCTTTCTCTTTAGGTTTTTGTTGACAAAATATAAAAATTTGAAAAAATGGGGTTTTTTCGCAATTTAATTTTTAACAGAAATTTTTATTTTGCTGAAAAATGACACATTTTTTTCAGTATATATTTTTTTCGGACAGAAGTATTCATTCCCTGTAACTCGTACTCAGATAGTTTTGCTGGTACGGTAATCGAACAAAAAAAATTGAAATTCATGCTCGTGGGAACGTTTACGCCCTTTTGAAAAGTTGCTCTTGAGTCAAAATAATCTTATTACCTGTGAAAAATGTTTAGTCTTCCATGCCGGTGAAATGTGTAAAGTTTCATCGGAATCTAAGATGATCAGTCACGATTTTAAAGATTTTCGGACGGATCTTCGTGGAATTCCTCTATAGCCTCATAACCTTTCCTGAATATTTAGCTTAAATTTCCATTAAGAGGGTCTGACAGTGCAAAATTAAAAAAAATTAAAAAAATGTTTTTACATATTTCGGATCTCTAAGATAAGAAAAATATGTTCAAGAAAGGATTTACTCGAATTCAACTTAGTTCGTCTGCTAGAGCCCATCAAACTACCAACTATCAATTTTCATATGAGGATTATAAAATCGGGTCAAAAAGCTGATAAAAACGGGTCTTCACTGTAATCAAGTTTTGTGGTCTGCTGCCAATCTCATTGAATCTCTCTGCTGCCATAATAGGCACATTACCCTGTGTGCGCTTTATCCAGAGAACTAAATTGTTTCGAAATCGACGCCGAAAATCCGGAACAGCAGAAAGAGGTTTCACATTGCACAAACCTCTGGGTGAAAATGCTTTGAAACGATTAACGATGCAACTCGGGACGGTGTGGTGGATAAATGGTTTGTGCTTCCATTCGAACGGAAATCCATCGATTTCGTTGACATGACGTGCGTACATTTCTTCCATATTTTCGTCCGAAAGCAACAGCATTACTTTCGGCAGAGAAACTTCCAATCTCTCTCTCCACGTGAAAAGAGTCGGCCTCGCGAGAAACTAGTTCTGCTAATTGCGGAAGGCCACCGGCAATATAATTGCAAGACGACAAAACAGTGTTCACTGTGTTCAGGATGTTTCGCAATGCTAATTGGTGGCACCTTCGACTTGCGACTGGATTGTATACGATTGTACGTGTCGCCTGCTGTGACAGCAGGGGAATCCTTGGCCCATTTCTTCGTTCACTGCACTCAGTTATCAGTGTAGTGACTCAGGGCGAAGAAAGTGAACCTGGTGGATGGTATTTTCGTATACAGTTGCCAATGGCAAGCACTCCCATTGCATTGTTGGTTTTGATGGGAATCGAAGAATATGGTAATGGGAGTTCTTCAAAAGCGAGGGAAAAGACAGCGAAAAAAAACAATAATTTCTGGTGGATGTCATCAGCGGTCAGATCCGGCATTGTTTAATATTTTGTAGGTGGTCGTAAATTGTCTTGAAGACCCTATTACCTTAGCTTACCTTTGAGGTGTGTTTGGAGGTGAATTTAAATGAATGGAATTCATTTGGTTTACGTGACGGCGCATGTTTTGGTACCAGTTTGATTGGCGGTGAGTTGTGAAAAAAAAATTAGAATCGTCAAAGGTGAATTTCAAGCATACAATGAACACAAGAGTTCATTTATGACGACTTCTTGTAGAACTCAATTGTAAATCATACTTGTGTAAATATTTAGGGTTAGCACGTGCGGAGCTCGAATGCGAATCAACAAAAAGAGTTTTCCTAGATTCAATTACAATGTGCTGTTGCTGTTAGCAGAACAGACAATATAACTTAATGTACAAATACGAGTTAGATGAATAAAAAGAGCGATATAAAAAAAACCCTTAAAAGAGGCAATGATTTACCTATACAAGAGAACAACAAAAGAAGATTGAAAGAGCAATTGCAACCGAAAAAGAAAACGTTCGGAAGATAAAATAAAAGATCAAATGAAATGAAGATGATGAAACCACGTCTGTTTGGGAGTTCTACCAGCTCCATTAATATGATAATTGAGTAGTCCATCATGCCGACATACGGAGCAAAATGGACTGATATCTCTTTTTTTTCCATTTTACAACTAGGTTGTTTGTGTTTCCAATTATCTGCTATTGCTTGGAGGTGATTATCAAAGATAACGTTGTTTATAAATATGATAATTGAATTTTGCTGATCTGTGATTAGTTATGTCTTGAATATTGGCATATTACAGGGCGAACTACATGTCGTTCTGAAAAGTTTAAACGATCCCTGTTAAAAAAATTAATTCAAATAAAAGGAAATAAAATTGAGTACAAGTGAATCGGATTTGCTTATGCTTCACTTAAGTCGAATTCACTTGCATGCAATACTAAATAGAAGAAGAAGAATATAGATGCGATGTGTTATAATCTAATCTAATGTAATATCCAGTATTTTAAAGGACACTCAAATTGAAATTATATTTTTCATCATTTTTTCTCGAAAAGTATCGATGCTCCCCATGACGAGATGAGTAAACCGTTGCTGGTGGCATCTCAATCTGCTACAGCGATTGAAACAGAGAGGCAACACGAAATTCATCAAGAATGAGGAAGCAAATATTAATGATACCACCGAATAGGTCACCCGTCCGTAAAAGACGGTGTGCTGTTTGGGGAGTAGCTCCATTCTGCCCGGCCGGCGAACACTTGCATCGCTACTTGTGTAGATTGAAAAAGGAAAAAAGGTTGAAGAGAAGGAAAAATCAAAACAGTGTATGCTCTGATGTGTTCTACAAAACGCGGAAGGAGGTGAGGGGTATATAATCGATTGGGGATGTAAAGCGAGCTGAAGAAGTAAGCTTTCAAACTGCTTTCGAATGTTTATACCTACCTGTAATCGTTCGGATGAGTATAGGTATACCTACGTCAAATCAGAACGGAAGCAAATGTATAGGTGGGACACCGCGAAATGTTGTGCGTGTACTGACTTGTTCCAAATAATCAGTTTCCAGTGAAACTGATGAGAAATCCAGCTGGTTCGACCTTGCGTTAATTCCCAATCCACACAAATAGGATTATGTTGTTCTAATACAAAAAAATAGTTCTGAACGAATCTGCCCATAATCGCACATTTGTACGACGTTCTATTAGAATCTAATATCTA
>NW_026683379.1:50000-68888 GCF_030247195.1 Topomyia yanbarensis | reverse complement strand
TTATTGAATTATTGAATTATTGAATTATTGAATTATTGAATTATTGAATTATTGAATTATTGAATTATTGAATTATTGAATTATTGAATTATTGAATTATTGAATTATTGAATTATTGAATTATTGAATTATTGAATTATTGAATTATTGAATTATTGAATTATTGAATTATTGAATTATTGAATTATTGAATTATTGAATTATTGAATTATTGAATTATTGAATTATTGAATTATTGAATTATTGAATTATTGAATTATTGAATTATTGAATTATTGAATTATTGAATTATTGAATTATTGAATTATTGAATTATTGAATTATTGAATTATTGAATTATTGAATTATTGAATTATTGAATTATTGAATTATTGAATTATTGAATTATTGAATTATTGAATTATTGAATTATTGAATTATTGAATTATTGAATTATTGAATTATTGAATTATTGAATTATTGAATTATTGAATTATTGAATTATTGAATTATTGAATTATTGAATTATTGAATTATTGAATTATTGAATTATTGAATTATTGAATTATTGAATTATTGAATTATTGAATTATTGAATTATTGAATTATTGAATTATTGAATTATTGAATTATTGAATTATTGAATTATTGAATTATTGAATTATTGAATTATTGAATTATTGAATTATTGAATTATTGAATTATTGAATTATTGAATTATTGAATTATTGAATTATTGAATTATTGAATTATTGAATTATTGAATTATTGAATTATTGAATTATTGAATTATTGAATTATTGAATTATTGAATTATTGAATTATTGAATTATTGAATTATTGAATTATTGAATTATTGAATTATTGAATTATTGAATTATTGAATTATTGAATTATTGAATTATTGAATTATTGAATTATTGAATTATTGAATTATTGAATTATTGAATTATTGAATTATTGAATTATTGAATTATTGAATTATTGAATTATTGAATTATTGAATTATTGAATTATTGAATTATTGAATTATTGAATTATTGAATTATTGAATTATTGAATTATTGAATTATTGAATTATTGAATTATTGAATTATTGAATTATTGAATTATTGAATTATTGAATTATTGAATTATTGAATTATTGAATTATTGAATTATTGAATTATTGAATTATTGAATTATTGAATTATTGAATTATTGAATTATTGAATTATTGAATTATTGAATTATTGAATTATTGAATTATTGAATTATTGAATTATTGAATTATTGAATTATTGAATTATTGAATTATTGAATTATTGAATTATTGAATTATTGAATTATTGAATTATTGAATTATTGAATTATTGAATTATTGAATTATTGAATTATTGAATTATTGAATTATTGAATTATTGAATTATTGAATTATTGAATTATTGAATTATTGAATTATTGAATTATTGAATTATTGAATTATTGAATTATTGAATTATTGAATTATTGAATTATTGAATTATTGAATTATTGAATTATTGAATTATTGAATTATTGAATTATTGAATTATTGAATTATTGAATTATTGAATTATTGAATTATTGAATTATTGAATTATTGAATTATTGAATTATTGAATTATTGAATTATTGAATTATTGAATTATTGAATTATTGAATTATTGAATTATTGAATTATTGAATTATTGAATTATTGAATTATTGAATTATTGAATTATTGAATTATTGAATTATTGAATTATTGAATTATTGAATTATTGAATTATTGAATTATTGAATTATTGAATTATTGAATTATTGAATTATTGAATTATTGAATTATTGAATTATTGAATTATTGAATTATTGAATTATTGAATTATTGAATTATTGAATTATTGAATTATTGAATTATTGAATTATTGAATTATTGAATTATTGAATTATTGAATTATTGAATTATTGAATTATTGAATTATTGAATTATTGAATTATTGAATTATTGAATTATTGAATTATTGAATTATTGAATTATTGAATTATTGAATTATTGAATTATTGAATTATTGAATTATTGAATTATTGAATTATTGAATTATTGAATTATTGAATTATTGAATTATTGAATTATTGAATTATTGAATTATTGAATTATTGAATTATTGAATTATTGAATTATTGAATTATTGAATTATTGAATTATTGAATTATTGAATTATTGAATTATTGAATTATTGAATTATTGAATTATTGAATTATTGAATTATTGAATTATTGAATTATTGAATTATTGAATTATTGAATTATTGAATTATTGAATTATTGAATTATTGAATTATTGAATTATTGAATTATTGAATTATTGAATTATTGAATTATTGAATTATTGAATTATTGAATTATTGAATTATTGAATTATTGAATTATTGAATTATTGAATTATTGAATTATTGAATTATTGAATTATTGAATTATTGAATTATTGAATTATTGAATTATTGAATTATTGAATTATTGAATTATTGAATTATTGAATTATTGAATTATTGAATTATTGAATTATTGAATTATTGAATTATTGAATTATTGAATTATTGAATTATTGAATTATTGAATTATTGAATTATTGAATTATTGAATTATTGAATTATTGAATTATTGAATTATTGAATTATTGAATTATTGAATTATTGAATTATTGAATTATTGAATTATTGAATTATTGAATTATTGAATTATTGAATTATTGAATTATTGAATTATTGAATTATTGAATTATTGAATTATTGAATTATTGAATTATTGAATTATTGAATTATTGAATTATTGAATTATTGAATTATTGAATTATTGAATTATTGAATTATTGAATTATTGAATTATTGAATTATTGAATTATTGAATTATTGAATTATTGAATTATTGAATTATTGAATTATTGAATTATTGAATTATTGAATTATTGAATTATTGAATTATTGAATTATTGAATTATTGAATTATTGAATTATTGAATTATTGAATTATTGAATTATTGAATTATTGAATTATTGAATTATTGAATTATTGAATTATTGAATTATTGAATTATTGAATTATTGAATTATTGAATTATTGAATTATTGAATTATTGAATTATTGAATTATTGAATTATTGAATTATTGAATTATTGAATTATTGAATTATTGAATTATTGAATTATTGAATTATTGAATTATTGAATTATTGAATTATTGAATTATTGAATTATTGAATTATTGAATTATTGAATTATTGAATTATTGAATTATTGAATTATTGAATTATTGAATTATTGAATTATTGAATTATTGAATTATTGAATTATTGAATTATTGAATTATTGAATTATTGAATTATTGAATTATTGAATTATTGAATTATTGAATTATTGAATTATTGAATTATTGAATTATTGAATTATTGAATTATTGAATTATTGAATTATTGAATTATTGAATTATTGAATTATTGAATTATTGAATTATTGAATTATTGAATTATTGAATTATTGAATTATTGAATTATTGAATTATTGAATTATTGAATTATTGAATTATTGAATTATTGAATTATTGAATTATTGAATTATTGAATTATTGAATTATTGAATTATTGAATTATTGAATTATTGAATTATTGAATTATTGAATTATTGAATTATTGAATTATTGAATTATTGAATTATTGAATTATTGAATTATTGAATTATTGAATTATTGAATTATTGAATTATTGAATTATTGAATTATTGAATTATTGAATTATTGAATTATTGAATTATTGAATTATTGAATTATTGAATTATTGAATTATTGAATTATTGAATTATTGAATTATTGAATTATTGAATTATTGAATTATTGAATTATTGAATTATTGAATTATTGAATTATTGAATTATTGAATTATTGAATTATTGAATTATTGAATTATTGAATTATTGAATTATTGAATTATTGAATTATTGAATTATTGAATTATTGAATTATTGAATTATTGAATTATTGAATTATTGAATTATTGAATTATTGAATTATTGAATTATTGAATTATTGAATTATTGAATTATTGAATTATTGAATTATTGAATTATTGAATTATTGAATTATTGAATTATTGAATTATTGAATTATTGAATTATTGAATTATTGAATTATTGAATTATTGAATTATTGAATTATTGAATTATTGAATTATTGAATTATTGAATTATTGAATTATTGAATTATTGAATTATTGAATTATTGAATTATTGAATTATTGAATTATTGAATTATTGAATTATTGAATTATTGAATTATTGAATTATTGAATTATTGAATTATTGAATTATTGAATTATTGAATTATTGAATTATTGAATTATTGAATTATTGAATTATTGAATTATTGAATTATTGAATTATTGAATTATTGAATTATTGAATTATTGAATTATTGAATTATTGAATTATTGAATTATTGAATTATTGAATTATTGAATTATTGAATTATTGAATTATTGAATTATTGAATTATTGAATTATTGAATTATTGAATTATTGAATTATTGAATTATTGAATTATTGAATTATTGAATTATTGAATTATTGAATTATTGAATTATTGAATTATTGAATTATTGAATTATTGAATTATTGAATTATTGAATTATTGAATTATTGAATTATTGAATTATTGAATTATTGAATTATTGAATTATTGAATTATTGAATTATTGAATTATTGAATTATTGAATTATTGAATTATTGAATTATTGAATTATTGAATTATTGAATTATTGAATTATTGAATTATTGAATTATTGAATTATTGAATTATTGAATTATTGAATTATTGAATTATTGAATTATTGAATTATTGAATTATTGAATTATTGAATTATTGAAATATTGAATTATTGAATTATTGAATTATTGAATTATTGAATTATTGAATTATTGAATTATTGAATTATTGAATTATTGAATTATTGAATTATTGAATTATTGAATTATTGAATTAATGAATTATTGAATTATTGAATTAATGAATTATTGAATTAATAAAAAATCCAACAATCCAACAATCCAACAATCCAACAATCCAACAATCCAACAATCAAACAATCCAACAATCCAACAATCCAACAATCCAACAATCCAAAATCCAACAATCCAACAATCCAACAATCCAACAATCCAACAATCCAACAATCCAACAATCCAACAATCCAACAATCCAACAATCCAACAATCCAACAATCCAACAATCCAACAATCCAACAATCCAACAATCCAACAATCCAACAATCCAACAATCCAACAATCCAACAATCCAACAATCCAACAATCCAACAATCCAACAATCCAACAATCCAACAATCCAACAATCAACAATCCAACAATCCAACAATCCAACAATCCAACAATCCAACAATCCAACAATCCAACAATCCAACAATCCAACAATCCAACAATCCAACAATCCAACAATCCAACAATCCAACAATCCAACAATCCAACAATCCAACAATCCAACAATCCAACAATCCAACAATCCAACAATCCAACAATCCAACAATCCAACAATCCAACAATCCAACAATCCAACAATCCAACAATCCAACAATCCAACAATCCAACAATCCAACAATCCAACAATCCAACAATCCAACAATCCAACAATCCAACAATCCAACAATCCAACAATCCAACAATCCAACAATCCAACAATCCAACAATCCAACAATCCAACAATCCAACAATCCAACAATCCAACAATCCAACAATCCAACAATCCAACAATCCAACAATCCAACAATCCAACAAACCAACCAACCAACAACCACAATCCAACAATCCAACATCCAACAAACAACAATCCACAACCAATCCAACAATCCAACAATCCAACAATCCAACAACAACCAACCACAACCAACCACAACCAACAACCAACAACCAACAATCCAACAACCAACAAACCCAACAAACCCCCAACCAACAACCAACCAACCCACCAACCCCAACCACCACCAACCAACCCACCACCAACCCAACCAACCCCACCAACCCACCAACCACCAACCCACCAACCACAACCACCACCACCAACCAACCAACCACCCCAACCACCAACCCACCAACCCACCAACCACCAACCAACCCCACCAACCACCAACCCACACCCCCAACCAACCAACCCACCCCCACCACCCCACCAACCCCACCCACCACCCCCAACCCACCAACCCCACCACCCCCCCACCCCCCAACCCCCCCACCCCCACACCCCCCCCACCCACACACCCCCCCCCCCCCCCACCACAACCACCACACACACCCCCCACCACACCCCCCCCCCCCCCCCCCCCCCCCCCCCCCCCCCCCCCCCCCCCCCCCCCCCCCCCCCCCCCCCCCCCCCCCCCCCCACCCCCCCCCCCCCCCCCCCCCCCCCCCCCCCCCCCCCCCCCCCCCCCCCCCCCCCCCCCCCCCCCCCCCCCCCCCCCCCCCCCCCCCCCCCCCCCCCCCCCCCCCCCCCCCCCCCCCCCCCACCCCCCCCCCCCCCCCCCCCCCCCCCACCCCCCCCCCCCCCCCCCCCCCCCCCCCCCCCCCCACCACCCCCCCCCCCCCCCACCCCCCCCCCACCCCCCCCACCCCCCCCCCCCCCCCCCCACCCCACCACCCCACCCACCCCCCCCCCCCCCCCCCCCCCCACCCCCCCACCCACCCCCCACCACCCCCCAACCCCACCCCCCCCCCCCACCAACCCCCCCACCCCACCCACCAACCCCCCACCAACCCACCAACCCACCACCACCCCCCCCCACCCACCCCCCACCCCCCACCACCCCCCCCCACCCACCCCCACCCACCCCCCACACCCCCACCCACCCCCACCAACCCCACCAACCCACAACCACCAACCCACCAACCCACCAACCCACCACCCCACCAACCCACCACCCCCCAACCCCCAACCACCAACCACCAACACCAACCCACCAACCCACCAACCACCAACCCACCAACCCCACCAACCCACCCCACAACCCACCAACCACCAACCCACCAACCCACCAACCACAACCCCACCAACCCACCAACCCACCAACCACAACCCCACCAACCCACCAACCACCAACCCACCAACCCACCAACCCACCAACCCACCAACCACCAACCCACCAACCCACCAACCCCACCAACCACCAACCCACCAACCCACCAACACAACCCACCAACCCACCAACCACAACCCACCAACCCACAACCCACAACCCACCAACCCACCAACCCACCAACCAACCCACCAACCCACCAACCCACCAACCCAACCAACCCACCAACCCCACCACAACCCACCAACCACCAACCCACAACCCACCAACCCACCAACCCACCAACCCCCACCAACCACCAACCCACCAACCCACCAACCCACCAACCCACCAACCCACCAACCACCAACCCACCAACCCACAACCACCAACCACCAACCCCACCAACCACCAACCCACCAACCACCAACCCACAACCACCAACCACCAACCAACCAACCCACCAACCACAACCCACCAACCCACCAACCCCACCAACCCACCAACCCAACACAACCAACCCAACCAACACCAACCACAACCAACAACCAACCAACCCAACAACCAACAACCCACCAACCCACCAACCACCAACCAACACAACCCAACAACCCACCAACCAACCAACCAAACAACAACAACCCACCAAACCAACAACCAACAACCAACAACCCACCAACAAACAACCAACCAACCAACAAACCAACAACCAAACAACCAACAACCCACCAACCAACCAACCCACCAACCAACAAACAACACCAACACAACAAACAACAACAAACAACAACAACCAAACAACAAACAACACAACCAACCAAACACAAACAACAACAAACAAAACACAACAACACAACAACAACAACCAAAAACAACCAACAACCAAACAAAATCAACAAACAAACAAACAAAAACAACAAAACAAAAACAAACAACAATCAAAAATACAATAATCAAAAATTCAATAATACAATAATTCAAAAAATCAATAATTCAAAAATTCAATAATTCAATAAATCAATAATTCAATAATTCAATAATTCAATAATTCAATAATTCAATAATTCAATAATTCAATAATTCAATAATCAAAATCAATAATTCAATAATACAATAATTCAATAATTCAATAATTCAATAATTCAATAATTCAATAATTCAAAAATTCAATAATTCAATAATTCAATAATTCAATAATTCAATAATTCAATAATTCAATAATTCAATAATTCAATAATTCAATAATTCAATAATTCAATAATTCAATAATTCAATAATTCAATAATTCAATAATTCAATAATTCAATAATTCAATAATTCAATAATTCAATAATTCAATAATTCAATAATTCAATAATTCAATAATTCAATAATTCAATAATTCAATAATTCAATAATTCAATAATTCAATAATTCAATAATTCAAATCAATAATTCAATAATTCAATATTCAATAATTCAATAATTCAATAATTCAATAATTCAATAATTCAATAATTCAATAATTCAATAATTCAATAATTCAATAATTCAATAATTCAATAATTCAATAATTCAATAATTCAATAATTCAATAATTCAATAATTCAATAATTCAATAATTCAATAATTCAATAATTCAATAATTCAATAATTCAATAATTCAATAATTCAATAATTCAATAATTCAATAATTCAATAATTCAATAATTCAATAATTCAATAATTCAATAATTCAATAATTCAATAATTCAATAATTCAATAATTCAATAATTCAATAATTCAATAATTCAATAATTCAATAATTCAATAATTCAATAATTCAATAATTCAATAATTCAATAATTCAATAATTCAATAATTCAATAATTCAATAATTCAATAATTCAATAATTCAATAATTCAATAATATAATAATTCAATAATTCAATAATTCAATAATTCAATAATTCAGTAATTCAATAATTCAATAATTCAATAATTCAATAATTCAATAATTCAATAATTCAATAATTCAATAATTCAATAATTCAATAATTCAATAATTCGATAATTCAATAATTCAATAATTCAATAATTCAATAATTCAATAATTCAATAATTCAATAATTCAATAATTCAATAATTCGATAATTCAATAATTCAATAAATCAATAATTCAATAATTCAATGATTCAATAATTCAATAATTCAATAATTCAATAATTCAATAATTCAATAATTCAATAAT
Organism: Topomyia yanbarensis; assembly: GCF_030247195.1. NCBI lineage: Eukaryota > Metazoa > Arthropoda > Insecta > Diptera > Culicidae > Topomyia > Topomyia yanbarensis. The sequence continues at coordinate 59,614 of NW_026683379.1, read as the reverse complement.
TCAATAATTCAATAATTCAATAATTCAATAATTCAATAATTCAATAATTCAATAATTCAATAATTCAATAATTCAATAATTCAATAATTCAATAATTCAATAATTCAATAATTCAATAATTCAATAATTCAATAATTCAATAACTCAATAATTCAATAATTCAATAATTCAATAATTCAATAATTCAATAATTCAATAATTCAATAATTCAATAATTCAATAATTCAATAATTCAATAATTCAATAATTCAATAATTCAATAATTCAATAATTCAATAATTCAATAATTCAATAATTCAATAATTCAATAATTCAATAATTCAATAATTCAATAATTCAATAATTCAATAATTCAATAATTCAATAATTCAATAATTCAATAATTCAATAATTCAATAATTCAATAATTCAATAATTCAATAATTCAATAATTCAATAATTCAATAATTCAATAATTCAATAATTCAATAATTCAATAATTCAATAATTCAATAATTCAATAATTCAATAATTCAATAATTCAATAATTCAATAATTCAATAATTCAATAATTCAATAATTCAATAATTCAATAATTCAATAATTCAATAATTCAATAATTCAATAATTCAATAATTCAATAATTCAATAATTCAATAATTCAATAATTCAATAATTCAATAATTCAATAATTCAATAATTCAATAATTCAATAATTCAATAATTCAATAATTCAATAATTCAATAATTCAATAATTCAATAATTCAATAATTCAATAATTCAATAATTCAATAATTCAATAATTCAATAATTCAATAATTCAATAATTCAATAATTCAATAATTCAATAATTCAATAATTCAATAATTCAATAATTCAATAATTCAATAATTCAATAATTCAATAATTCAATAATTCAATAATTCAATTTTTCAATTATTCAATAATTCAATAATTCAATAATTCAATAATTCAATAATTCAATAATTCAATAATTCAATAATTCAATAATTCAATAATTCAATAATTCAATAATTCAATAATTCAATAATTCAATAATTCAATAATTCAATAATTCAATAATTCAATAATTCAATAATTCAATAATTCAATAATTCAATAATTCAATAATTCAATAATTCAATAATTCAATAATTCAATAATTCAATAATTCAATAATTCAATAATTCAATAATTCAATAATTCAATAATTCAATGATTCAATAATTCAACAATTCAATAATTCAATAATTCAACAATTCAACAATTCCATAATTTAATAATTCAATAATTCAATAATTCAATAATTCAATAATTCAATAATTCAATAATTCAATAATTCAATAATTCAATAATTCAATAATTCAATAACTCAATAATTCAATAATTCAATAATTCAATAATTCAATAATTCAATAATTCAATAATTCAATAATTCAATAATTCAATAATTCAATAATTCAATAATTCAATAATTCAATAATTCAATAATTCAATAATTCAATAATTCAATAATTCAATAATTCAATAATTCAATAATTCAATAATTCAATAATTCAATAATTCAATAATTCAATAATTCAATAATTCAATAATTCAATAATTCAATAATTCAATAATTCAATAATTCAATAATTCAATAATTCAATAATTCAATAATTCAATAATTCAATAATTCAATAATTCAATAATTCAATAATTCAATAATTCAATAATTCAATAATTCAATAATTCAATAATTCAATAATTCAATAATTCAATAATTCAATAATTCAATAATTCAATAATTCAATAATTCAATAATTCAATAATTCAATAATTCAATAATTCAATAATTCAATAATTCAATAATTCAATAATTCAATAATTCAATAATTCAATAATTCAATAATTCATTAATTCAATAATTCAATAATTCAATAATTCAATAATTCAATAATTCAATAATTCAATAATTCAATAATGCAATAATTCAATAATTCAATAATTCAATAATTCAATAATTCAATAATTCAATAATTCAATAATCCAATAATTCAATAATTCAATAATTCAATAATTCAATAATTCAATAATTCAATAATTCAATAATTCAATCATTCAATCATTCAATAATTCAATAATTCAATTATTCAATAATTCAATAATTCAATGATTCAATAATTCAATAATTCAATAATTCAATAATTCAATAATTCAATAATTCAATAATTCAATAATTCAATAATTCAATAATTCAATAATTCAATAATTCAATAATTCAATAATTCAATAATTCAATAATTCAATAATTCAATAATTCAATAGTTCAATAATTCAATAATTCAATAATTGAATAATTCAATAATTCAATAATTCAATAATTCAATAATTCAATAATTCAATAATTCAATAATTCAATAATTCAATAATTCAATAATTCAATAATTCAATAATTCAATAATTCAATAATTCAATAATTCAATAATTCAATAATTCAATAATTCAATAATTCAATAATTCAATAATTCAATAATTCAATAATTCAATAATTCAATAATTCAATAATTCAATAATTCAATCATTCAATAATTCAATAATTCAATAATTCAATAATTCAATAATTCAATAATTCAATAATTCAATAATTCAATAATTCAATAATTCAATAATTCAATAATTCAATAATTCAATAATTCAATAATTCAATAATTCAATAATTCAATAATTCAATAATTCAATAATTCAATAATTCAATAATTCAATAATTCAATAATTTGATAATTCAATAATTCAATAATTCAATAATTCAATAATTCAATAATTCAATAATTCAATAATTCAATAATTCAATAATTCAATAATTTAATAATTCAATAATTCAATAATTCAATAATTCAATAATTCAATAATTCAATAATTCAATAATTCAATAATTCAATAATTCAATAATTCAATAATTCAATAATTCAATAATTCAATAATTCAATAATTCAATAATTCAATAATTCAATAATTCAATAATTCAATAATTCAATAATTCAATAATTCAATAATTCAATAATTCAATAATTCAATAATTCAATAATTCAATAATTCAATAATTCAATAATTCAATAATTCAATAATTCAATAATTCAATAATTCAATAATTCAATAATTCAATAATTCAATAATTCAATAATTCAATAATTCAATAATTCAATAATTCAATAATTCAATAATTCAATAATTCAATAATTCAATAATTCAATAATTCAATAATTCAATAATTCAATAATTCAATAATTCAATAATTCAATAATTCAATAATTCAATAATTCAATAATTCAATAATTCAATAATTCAATAATTCAATAATTCAATAATTCAATAATTCAATAATTCAATAATTCAATAATTCAATAATTCAATAATTCAATAATTCAATAATTCAATAATTCAATAATTCAATAATTCAATAATTCAATAATTCAATAATTCAATAATTCAATAATTCAATAATTCAATAATTCAATAATTCAATAATTCAATAATTCAATAATTCAATAATTCAATAATTCAATAATTCAATAATTCAATAATTCAATAATTCAATAATTCAATAATTCAATAATTCAATAATTCAATAATTCAATAATTCAATAATTCAATAATTCAATAATTCAATAATTCAATAATTCAATAATTCAATAATTCAATAATTCAATAATTCAATAATTCAATAATTCAATAATTCAATAATTCAATAATTCAATAATTCAATAATTCAATAATTCAATAATTCAATAATTCAATAATTCAATAATTCAATAATTCAATAATTCAATAATTCAATAATTCAATAATTCAATAATTCAATAATTCAATAATTCAATAATTCAATAATTCAATAATTCAATAATTCAATAATTCAATAATTCAATAATTCAATAATTCAATAATTCAATAATTCAATAATTCAATAATTCAATAATTCAATAATTCAATAATTCAATAATTCAATAATTCAATAATTCAATAATTCAATAATTCAATAATTCAATAATTCAATAATTCAATAATTCAATAATTCAATAATTCAATAATTCAATAATTCAATAATTCAATAATTCAATAATTCAATAATTCAATAATTCAATAATTCAATAATCCAATAATTCAATAATTCAATAATTCAATAATTCAATAATTCAATAATTCAATAATTCAATAATTCAATAATTCAATAATTCAATAATTCAATAATTCAATAATTCAATAATTCAATAATTCAATAATTCAATAATTCAATAATTCAATAATTCAATAATTCAATAATTCAATAATTCAATAATTCAATAATTCAATAATTCAATAATTCAATAATTCAATAATTCAATAATTCAATAATTCAATAATTCAATAATTCAATAATTCAATAATTCAATAATTCAATAATTCAATAATTCAATAATTCAATAATTCAATAATTCAATAATTCAATAATTCAATAATTCAATAATTCAATAATTCAATAATTCAATAATTCAATAATTCAATAATTCAATAATTCAATAATTCAATAATTCAATAATTCAATAATTCAATAATTCAATAATTCAATAATTCAATAATTCAATAATTCAATAATTCAATAATTCAATAATTCAATAATTCAATAATTCAATAATTCAATAATTCAATAATTCAATAATTCAATAATTCAATAATTCAATAATTCAATAATTCAATAATTCAATAATTCAATAATTCAATAATTCAATAATTCAATAATTCAATAATTCAATAATTCAATAATTCAATAATTCAATAATTCAATAATTCAATAATTCAATAATTCAATAATTCAATAATTCAATAATTCAATAATTCAATAATTCAATAATTCAATAATTCAATAATTCAATAATTCAATAATTCAATAATTCAATAATTCAATAATTCAATAATTCAATAATTCAATAATTCAATAATTCAATAATTCAATAATTCAATAATTCAATAATTCAATAATTCAATAATTCAATAATTCAATAATTCAATAATTCAATAATTCAATAATTCAATAATTCAATAATTCAATAATTCAATAATTCAATAATTCAATAATTCAATAATTCAATAATTCAATAATTCAATAATTCAATAATTCAATAATTCAATAATTCAATAATTCAATAATTCAATAATTCAATAATTCAATAATTCAATAATTCAATAATTCAATAATTCAATAATTCAATAATTCAATAATTCAATAATTCAATAATTCAATAATTCAATAATTCAATAATTCAATAATTCAATAATTCAATAATTCAATAATTCAATAATTCAATAATTCAATAATTCAATAATTCAATAATTCAATAATTCAATAATTCAATAATTCAATAATTCAATAATTCAATAATTCAATAATTCAATAATTCAATAATTCAATAATTCAATAATTCAATAATTCAATAATTCAATAATTCAATAATTCAATAATTCAATAATTCAATAATTCAATAATTCAATAATTCAATAATTCAATAATTCAATAATTCAATAATTCAATAATTCAATAATTCAATAATTCAATAATTCAATAATTCAATAATTCAATAATTCAATAATTCAATAATTCAATAATTCAATAATTCAATAATTCAATAATTCAATAATTCAATAATTCAATAATTCAATAATTCAATAATTCAATAATTCAATAATTCAATAATTCAATAATTCAATAATTCAATAATTCAATAATTCAATAATTCAATAATTCAATAATTCAATAATTCAATAATTCAATAATTCAATAATTCAATAATTCAATAATACAATAATTCAATAATTCAATAATTCAATAATTCAATAATTCAATAATTCAAAAATTCAATAATTCAATAATTCAATAATTCAATAATTCAATAATTCAATAATTCAATAATTCAATAATTCAATAATTCAATAATTCAATAATTCAATAATTCAATAATTCAATAATTCAATAATTCAATAATTCAATAATTCAATAATTCAATAATTCAATAATTCAATAATTCAATAATTCAATAATTCAATAATTCAATAATTCAATAATTCAATAATTCAATAATTCAATAATTCAATAATTCAATAATTCAATAATTCAATAATTCAATAATTCAATAATTCAATAATTCAATAATTCAATAATTCAATAATTCAGTAATTCAATAATTCAATAATTCAATAATTCAATAATTCAATAATTCAATAATTCAATAATTCAATAATTCAATAATTCAATAATTCAATAATTCAATAATTCAATAATTCAATAATTCAATAATTCAATAATTCAATAATTCAATAATTCAATAATTCAGTAATTCAATAATTCAATAATTCAATAATTCAATAATTCAATAATTCAATAATTCAATAATTCAATAATTCAATAATTCAATAATTCAATAATTCAATAATTCAATAATTCAATAATTCAATAATTCAATAATTCAATAATTCAATAATTCAATAATTCAATAATTCAATAATTCAATAATTCAATAATTCAATAATTCAATAATTCAATAATTCAATAATTCAATAATTCAATCATTTAATAATTCAATAATTCAATAATTCAATAATTCAATAATTCAATAATTCAATAATTCAATAATTCAATAATTCAATAATTCAATAATTCAATAATTCAATAATTCAATAATTCAATAATTCAATAATTCAATAATTCAATAATTCAATAATTCAATAATTCAATAATTCAATAATTCAATAATTCAATAATTCAATAATTCAATAATTCAATAATTCAATAATTCAATAATTCAATAATTCAATAATTCAATAATTCAATAATTCAATAATTCAATAATTCAATAATTCAATAATTCAATAATTCAATAATTCAATAATTCAATAATTCAATAATTCAATAATTCAATAATTCAATAATTCAATAATTCAATAATTCAATAATTCAATAATTCAATAATTCAATAATTCAATAATTCAATAATTCAATAATTCAATAATTCAATAATTCAATAATTCAATAATTCAATAATTCAATAATTCAATAATTCAATAATTCAATAATTCAATAATTCAATAATTCAATAATTCAATAATTCAATAATTCAATAATTCAATAATTCAATAATTCAATAATTCAATAATTCAATAATTCAATAATTCAATAATTCAATAATTCAATAATTCAATAATTCAATAATTCAATAATTCAATAATTCAATAATTCAATAATTCAATAATTCAATAATTCAATAATTCAATAATTCAATAATTCAATAATTCAATAATTCAATAATTCAATAATTCAATAATTCAATAATTCAATAATTCAATAATTCAATAATTCAATAATTCAATAATTCAATAATTCAATAATTCAATAATTCAATAATTCAATAATTCAATAGTTCAATAATTCAATAATGCAATAATTCAATAATTCAATAATTCAATAACTCAATAACTCCTAAACTCAAAGATTCTAGAATTGAAAAATTCAGACAATAAAAATTCAGGTAAAGTTTATGGAAACCGGTTCAGACATTTCTTAGAAACCAAAGTACATACAATTATTTCCGGAATTTGGCTACAGCCTCTCAGGCTTCCGGAACTACCAGAGATGATTAATAGGGGAACCCGGGGCTATTCGGACCTACCTAAGCAAATCACCCTTTTAGGCGGATAGATGTGAAAGCATTAATCGGTTAAAGGTCCTAATTGTTAGTTTGAAACCTCAGTTACATTTTGGTGCCATAAAAGTTTGCACCACTCCATGGCAGCGCTAGGCGACGATTTGCAAAACTACGTTTTCCATCCTTTTACAATGTAAGGGTAATTCGAATCTTCCTACGGGGAAATTTAGATTGCCTTTTTGCCTTTCTCATATAGAAAGGTTATGCAATCACTCTGAAAAACGTCAACCTAGTCCCGGCCCGGAGGGCCGAGTGTCATATCCCATTCGACTCAGTTCGTCGAGATCGGAAAAAGTCTGTATGTGTGTGTGCATGTATGTGTGTATGTGCGTATGTGTCAAATAATGTCACTCATTTTTCTCAGAGATGGCCTGACCGATTTGCCTAAACTTAGTCTCAAATGAAAGGTGCAACCTTCCCATCGGCTGCTATTGAATTTTGGATCGATCGGAATTCTGGTTCCGGAATTACGGGCTTAAGAGTGCGGCCACACAGAAATTTCTCATATAAACTATAGGAAAAATTAAAAATAGAATTTGATGCTAAATGTCTTCAAGGAGCATGAAACGTCGAGATTTGATGCAAAATCGAAAAAAAAATTTGACGACGATTCACTTTTTGGATTTTGGGACTTTTTTGCCTTTTTCATATAGAAAGGTTATGCAATTATTCTGAAAAACGTTAACGTAACCCCGGCTCGGAGGGCCGAGTGTCATATCCCATTCGACTCAGTTCGTCGAGATCGGAAAAAGTCTGTATGTGTGTGTATGTGTGTTTTGCCTTTCTCATATAGAAAGGTTATGCAATCACTCTGAAAAACGTCAACCTAATCCCGGCCCGGAGGGCCGAGTGTCATATCCCATTCGACTCAGTTCGTCGAGATCGGAAAAAGTCTGTATGTGTGTGTGTATGTATGTGTGTGTGTATGTGTGTGTGTGTGTATGTATGTATGTGTGTGTATGTGTGTGTGTATGTATGTGCGTATGTGTCAAATAATGTCACTCATTTTTCTCAGAGATGGCTGGACCGATTTGCCCAAACTTAGTCTCAAATGAAAGGTGCAACCTTCCCATCGGCTGCTATTGAATTTTGGATCGATCGGAATTCTGGTTCCGGAATTACGGGTTTCAGAGTGCGGCCACACAGAAATTTCTCATAAAAACTATAGGAAAAATTAAAAATAGAATTTTTGTTTTTGATGCTAAATGTGTTCAAGGTGCATGAAACGACGAGATTTGATGCAAATTCGAAAAAAAATTGAATACGATTCACTTTTTTGGATTTTGACACATTTTTGCCTTTCTCATATAGAAAGGTTATGCAATCACTCTGAAAAACGTCAACCTAATCCCTAATCCTAATCCTAATAATTTTTTTTTCGACTCGTTTAGGGTTTCTGGATTTTAACAAGGGCGTAGTTGATGGTTTACGGAGAGGGGTTACACCCCCCTCTACTGTTCGCGCCCCTCCTTTAAAAATCTCCTTAAATCACCCCTCAGACCACCACCCCATCCAGCCCTCATACCCCTCCCTTTCAACCCAATCATCTTTAAACCACCACTATATCACAAAGCATACCAATTTAAGCTGGGGAGTCGTTCGTTCATGGGACTTTCGCCCTCTTCGCATACCCAGCCCCGCATGACAAAATAAGTTAGCAAGCAGATAACATTGATCTAATGCTGATTAGGCTAATGGAGTATGATATTTTTTTGTTTCAAGTGTTTCACCGTCGACACGTAGCTCATCAACTTCGTGGCTGGCATGCCATTGTGTATAAGTACAAAGTGTACTAAGAATGTAATGGACATGTCCACGATTATGTTGAACATAAAAAGCCTCCGTGCCATAGTTTAGAGAAATGAGAAAGGCACAATTGCACCGCTAGGTGGATTAAAACAGGTTTTGCCTTTCTCATATAG
>NW_026683379.1:0-45000 GCF_030247195.1 Topomyia yanbarensis | reverse complement strand
CTGAAAAACGTCAACCTAATCCCGGCCCGGAGGGCCGAGTGTCATATCCCATTCGACTCAGTTCGTCGAGATCGGAAAAAGTCTGTATGTGTGTGTGTATGTGTGTATGTATGTGTGTGTATGTGTGTGTATGTGTGTGTGTATGTATGTGCGTATGTGTCAAATAATGTCACTCATTTTTCTCAGAGATGGCTGGACCGATTTGCCCAAACTTAGTCTCAAATGAAAGGTGCAACCTTCCCATCGGCTGCTATTGAATTTTGGATCGATCGGAATTCTGGTTCCGGAATTACGGGTTTCAGAGTGCGGCCACACAGAAATTTCGCATGAAAACTATAGGAAAAATTAAAAATAGAATTTTTATTTTTGATGCTAAATGTATTCAAGGTGCATAAAACGTCGAGATTTGATGCAAACACGAAAAAAATTTGACGAAGATTCACGTTTTTGGATTTTGCACATTTTTGCCTTTCTCATATAGAAAGGTTATGCAATCACTCTGAAAAACGTCAACCTAATCCCGGCCCGGAGGGCCGAGTGTCATATCCCATTCGACTCAGTTCGTCGAGATCGGAAAAAGTCTGTATGTGTGTGTGTATGTGTGTATGTATGTGTGTGTATGTGTGTGTGTATGTGTGTGTGTGTATGTATGTGCGTATGTGTCAAATAATGTCACTCATTTTTCTCAGAGATGGCTGGACCGATTTGCCCAAACTTAGTCTCAAATGAAAGGTGCAACCTTCCCATCGGCTGCTATTGAATTTTGGATCGATCGGAATTCTGGTTCCGGAATTACGGGTTTCAGAGTGCGGCCACACAGAAATTTCGCATAAAAACTATAGGAAAAATTAAAAATAGAATTTTTATTTTTGATGCTAAATGTATTCAAGGTGCATAAAACGTCGAGATTTGATGCAAACACGAAAAAAATTTGACGAAGATTCACGTTTTTGGATTTTGCACATTTTTGCCTTTCTCATATAGAAAGGTTATGCAATCACTCTGAAAAACGTCAACCTAATCCCGGCCCGGAGGGCCGAGTGTCATATCCCATTCGACTCAGTTCGTCGAGATCGGAAAAAGTCTGTATGTGTGTGTGTATGTGTGTATGTATGTGTGTGTATGTGTGTGTGTATGTGTGTGTGTGTATGTATGTGCGTATGTGTCAAATAATGTCACTCATTTTTCTCAGAGATGGCTGGACCGATTTGCCCAAACTTAGTCTCAAATGAAAGGTGCAACCTTCCCATCGGCTGCTATTGAATTTTGGATCGATCGGAATTCTGGTTCCGGAATTACGGGTTTCAGAGTGCGGCCACACAGAAATTTCGCATAAAAACTATAGGAAAAATTAAAAATAGAATTTTTATTTTTGATGCTAAATGTATTCAAGGTGCATAAAACGTCGAGATTTGATGCAAACACGAAAAAAATTTGACGAAGATTCACGTTTTTGGATTTTGCACATTTTTGCCTTTCTCATATAGAAAGGTTATGCAATCACTCTGAAAAACGTCAACCTAATCCCGGCCCGGAGGGCCGAGTGTCATATCCCATTCGACTCAGTTCGTCGAGATCGGAAAAAGTCTGTATGTGTGTGTGTATGTGTGTATGTATGTGTGTGTATATGTGTGTGTATGTGTGTGTGTGTATGTATGTGCGTATGTGTCAAATAATGTCACTCATTTTTCTCAGAGATGGCTGGACCGATTTGCCCAAACTTAGTCTCAAATGAAAGGTGCAACCTTCCCATCGGCTGCTATTGAATTTTGGATCGATCGGAATTCTGGTTCCGGAATTACGGGTTTCAGAGTGCGGCCACACAGAAATTTCGCATAAAAACTATAGGAAAAATTAAAAATAGAATTTTTATTTTTGATGGTAAATGTATTCAAGGTGCATAAAACGTCGAGATTTGATGCAAACACGAAAAAAATTTGACGAAGATTCACGTTTTTGGATTTTGCACATTTTTGCCTTTCTCATATAGAAAGGTTATGCAATCACTCTGAAAAACGTCAACCTAATCCCGGCCCGGAGGGCCGAGTGTCATATCCCATTCGACTCAGTTCGTCGAGATCGGAAAAAGTCTGTATGTGTGTGTGTATGTGTGTATGTATGTGTGTGTGTATGTGTGTGTGTGTATGTATGTGCGTATGTGTCAAATAATGTCACTCATTTTTCTCAGAGATGGCTGGACCGATTTGCCCAAACTTAGTCTCAAATGAAAGGTGCAACCTTCCCATCGGCTGCTATTGAATTTTGGATCGATCGGAATTCTGGTTCCGGAATTACGGGTTTCAGAGTGCGGCCACACAGAAATTTCGCATAAAAACTATAGGAAAAATTAAAAATAGAATTTTTATTTTTGATGCTAAATGTATTCAAGGTGCATAAAACGTCGAGATTTGATGCAAAGACGAAAAAAATTTGACGAAGATTCACGTTTTTGGATTTTGCACATTTTTGCCTTTCTCATATAGAAAGGTTATGCAATCACTCTGAAAAACGTCAACCTAATCCCGGCCCGGAGGGCCGAGTGTCATATCCCATTCGACTCAGTTCGTCGAGATCGGAAAAAGTCTGTATGTGTGTGTATGTGTGTATGTATGTGTGTGTATGTGTGTGTATGTGTGTGTATGTGTGTGTGTATGTATGTGCGTATGTGTCAAATAATGTCACTCATTTTTCTCAGAGATGGCTGGACCGATTTGCCCAAACTTAGTCTCAAATGAAAGGTGCAACCTTCCCATCGGCTGCTATTGAATTTTGGATCGATCGGAATTCTGGTTCCGGAATTACGGGTTTCAGAGTGCGGCCACACAGAAATTTCGCATAAAAACTATAGGAAAAATTAAAAATAGAATTTTTATTTTTGATGCTAAATGTATTCAAGGTGCATAAAACGTCGAGATTTGATGCAAACACGAAAAAAATTTGACGAAGATTCACGTTTTTGGATTTTGCACATTTTTGCCTTTCTCATATAGAAAGGTTATGCAATCACTCTGAAAAACGTCAACCTAATCCCGGCCCGGAGGGCCGAGTGTCATATCCCATTCGACTCAGTTCGTCGAGATCGGAAAAAGTCTGTATGTGTGTGTGTATGTGTGTGTATGTGTGTGTATGTGTGTGTATGTGTGTGTGTATGTGTGTGTGTATGTGTGTGTGTGTATGTATGTGCGTATGTGTCAAATAATGTCACTCATTTTTCTCAGAGATGGCTGGACCGATTTGCCCAAACTTAGTCTCAAATGAAAGGTGCAACCTTCCCATCGGCTGCTATTGAATTTTGGATCGATCGGAATTCTGGTTCCGGAATTACGGGTTTCAGAGTGCGGCCACACAGAAATTTCGCATAAAAACTATAGGAAAAATTAAAAATAGAATTTTTATTTTTGATGCTAAATGTATTCAAGGTGCATAAAACGTCGAGATTTGATGCAAACACGAAAAAAATTTGACGAAGATTCACGTTTTTGGATTTTGCACATTTTTGCCTTTCTCATATAGAAAGGTTATGCAATCACTCTGAAAAACGTCAACCTAATCCCGGCCCGGAGGGCCGAGTGTCATATCCCATTCGACTCAGTTCGTCGAGATCGGAAAAAGTCTGTATGTGTGTGTGTATGTGTGTATGTATGTGTGTGTATGTGTGTGTATGTGTGTGTGTATGTATGTGCGTATGTGTCAAATAATGTCACTCATTTTTCTCAGAGATGGCTGGACCGATTTGCCCAAACTTAGTCTCAAATGAAAGGTGCAACCTTCCCATCGGCTGCTATTGAATTTTGGATCGATCGGAATTCTGGTTCCGGAATTACGGGTTTCAGAGTGCGGCCACACAGAAATTTCGCATAAAAACTATAGGAAAAATTAAAAATAGAATTTTTATTTGTGATGCTAAATGTATTCAAGGTGCATAAAACGTCGAGATTTGATGCAAACACAAAAAAATTTGACGAAGATTCACGTTTTTGGATTTTGCACATTTTTGCCTTTCTCATATAGAAAGGTTATGCAATCACTCTGAAAAACGTCAACCTAATCCCGGCCCGGAGGGCCGAGTGTCATATCCCATTCGACTCAGTTCGTCGAGATCGGAAAAAGTCTGTATGTGTGTGTATGTGTGTATGTATGTGTGTGTATGTGTGTGTGTATGTGTGTGTGTGTATGTATGTGCGTATGTGTCAAATAATGTCACTCATTTTTCTCAGAGATGGCTGGACCGATTTGCCCAAACTTAGTCTCAAATGAAAGGTGCAACCTTCCCATCGGCTGCTATTGAATTTTGGATCGATCGGAATTCTGGTTCCGGAATTACGGGTTTCAGAGTGCGGCCACACAGAAATTTCGCATGAAAACTATAGGAAAAATTAAAAATAGAATTTTTATTTTTGATGCTAAATGTATTCAAGGTGCATAAAACGTCGAGATTTGATGCAAACACGAAAAAAATTTGACGAAGATTCACGTTTTTGGATTTTGCACATTTTTGCCTTTCTCATATAGAAAGGTTATGCAATCACTCTGAAAAACGTCAACCTAATCCCGGCCCGGAGGGCCGAGTGTCATATCCCATTCGACTCAGTTCGTCGAGATCGGAAAAAGTCTGTATGTGTGTGTGTATGTGTGTATGTATGTGTGTGTATGTGTGTGTGTATGTGTGTGTGTGTATGTATGTGCGTATGTGTCAAATAATGTCACTCATTTTTCTCAGAGATGGCTGGACCGATTTGCCCAAACTTAGTCTCAAATGAAAGGTGCAACCTTCCCATCGGCTGCTATTGAATTTTGGATCGATCGGAATTCTGGTTCCGGAATTACGGGTTTCAGAGTGCGGCCACACAGAAATTTCGCATAAAAACTATAGGAAAAATGTATTCAAGGTGCATAAAACGTCGAGATTTGATGCAAACACGAAAAAAATTTGACGAAGATTCACGTTTTTGGATTTTGCACATTTTTGCCTTTCTCATATAGAAAGGTTATGCAATCACTCTGAAAAACGTCAACCTAATCCCGGCCCGGAGGGCCGAGTGTCATATCCCATTCGACTCAGTTCGTCGAGATCGGAAAAAGTCTGTATGTGTGTGTGTATGTGTGTATGTATGTGTGTGTGTATGTGTGTGTGTGTATGTATGTGCGTATGTGTCAAATAATGTCACTCATTTTTCTCAGAGATGGCTGGACCGATTTGCCCAAACTTAGTCTCAAATGAAAGGTGCAACCTTCCCATCGGCTGCTATTGAATTTTGGATCGATCGGAATTCTGGTTCCGGAATTACGGGTTTCAGAGTGCGGCCACACAGAAATTTCGCATAAAAACTATAGGAAAAATTAAAAATAGAATTTTTATTTTTGATGCTAAATGTATTCAAGGTGCATAAAACGTCGAGATTTGATGCAAACACGAAAAAAATTTGACGAAGATTCACGTTTTTGGATTTTGCACATTTTTGCCTTTCTCATATAGAAAGGTTATGCAATCACTCTGAAAAACGTCAACCTAATCCCGGCCCGGAGGGCCGAGTGTCATATCCCATTCGACTCAGTTCGTCGAGATCGGAAAAAGTCTGTATGTGTGTGTGTATGTGTGTATGTATGTGTGTGTATGTGTGTGTGTATGTGTGTGTGTATGTATGTGCGTATGTGTCAAATAATGTCACTCATTTTTCTCAGAGATGGCTGGACCGATTTGCCCAAACTTAGTCTCAAATGAAAGGTGCAACCTTCCCATCGGCTGCTATTGAATTTTGGATCGATCGGAATTCTGGTTCCGGAATTACGGGTTTCAGAGTGCGGCCACACAGAAATTTCGCATAAAAACTATAGGAAAAATTAAAAATAGAATTTTTATTTTTGATGCTAAATGTATTCAAGGTGCATAAAACGTCGAGATTTGATGCAAACACGAAAAAAATTTGACGAAGATTCACGTTTTTGAATTTTGCACATTTTTGCCTTTCTCATATAGAAAGGTTATGCAATCACTCTGAAAAACGTCAACCTAATCCCGGCCCGGAGGGCCGAGTGTCATATCCCATTCGACTCAGTTCGTCGAGATCGGAAAAAGTCTGTATGTGTGTGTGTATGTGTGTATGTATGTGTGTGTATATGTGTGTGTATGTGTGTGTGTGTATGTATGTGCGTATTTCTCAAATAATGTCACTCATTTTTCTCAGAGATGGCTGGACCGATTTGCCCAAACTTAGTCTCAAATGAAAGGTGCAACCTTCCCATCGGCTGCTATTGAATTTTGGATCGATCGGAATTCTGGTTCCGGAATTACGGGTTTCAGAGTGCGGCCACACAGAAATTTCGCATAAAAACTATAGGAAAAATTAAAAATAGAATTTTTATTTTTGATGCTAAATGTATTCAAGGTGCATAAAACGTCGAGATTTGATGCAAACACGAAAAAAATTTGACGAAGATTCACGTTTTTGGATTTTGCACATTTTTGCCTTTCTCATATAGAAAGGTTATGCAATCACTCTGAAAAACGTCAACCTAATCCCGGCCCGGAGGGCCGAGTGTCATATCCCATTCGACTCAGTTCGTCGAGATCGGAAAAAGTCTGTATGTGTGTGTGTATGTGTGTATGTATGTGTGTGTGTATGTGTGTGTGTGTATGTATGTGCGTATGTGTCAAATAATGTCACTCATTTTTCTCAGAGATGGCTGGACCGATTTGCCCAAACTTAGTCTCAAATGAAAGGTGCAACCTTCCCATCGGCTGCTATTGAATTTTGGATCGATCGGAATTCTGGTTCCGGAATTACGGGTTTCAGAGTGCGGCCACACAGAAATTTCGCATAAAAACTATAGGAAAAATTAAAAATAGAATTTTTATTTTTGATGCTAAATGTATTCAAGGTGCATAAAACGTCGAGATTTGATGCAAACACGAAAAAAATTTGACGAAGATTCACGTTTTTGGATTTTGCACATTTTTGCCTATCTCATATAGAAAGGTTATGCAATCACTCTGAAAAATGTCAAGCTAATCCCGGCCCGGAGGGCCGAGTGTCATATCCCATTCGACTCAGTTCGTCGAGATCGGAAAAAGACTGTATGTGTGTGTATGTGTGTGTATGTGTGTGTGTATGTGTGTGTGTATGTATGTGCGTATGTGTCAAATAATGTCACTCATTTTTCTCAGAGATGGCTGGACCGATTTGCCCAAACTTAGTCTCAAATGAAAGGTGCAACCTTCCCATCGGCTGCTATTGAATTTTGGATCGATCGGAATTCTGGTTCCGGAATTACGGGTTTCAGAGTGCGGCCACACAGAAATTTCGCATAAAAACTATAGGAAAAATTAAAAATAGAATTTTTATTTTTGATGCTAAATGTATTCAAGGTGCATAAAACGTCGAGATTTGATGCAAACACGAAAAAAATTTGACGAAGATTCACGTTTTTGGATTTTGCACATTTTTGCCTTTCTCATATAGAAAGGTTATGCAATCACTCTGAAAAACGTCAACCTAATCCCGGCCCGGAGGGCCGAGTGTCATATCCCATTCGACTCAGTTCGTCGAGATCGGAAAAAGTCTGTATGTGTGTGTGTATGTGTGTATGTATGTGTGTGTATGTGTGTGTGTATGTGTGTGTGTATGTATGTGCGTATGTGTCAAATAATGTCACTCATTTTTCTCAGAGATGGCTGGACCGATTTGCCCAAACTTAGTCTCAAATGAAAGGTGCAACCTTCCCATCGGCTGCTATTGAATTTTGGATCGATCGGAATTCTGGTTCCGGAATTACGGGTTTCAGAGTGCGGCCACACAGAAATTTCGCATAAAAACTATAGGAAAAATTAAAAATAGAATTTTTATTTTTGATGCTAAATGTATTCAAGGTGCATAAAACGTCGAGATTTGATGCAAACACGAAAAAAATTTGACGAAGATTCACGTTTTTGGATTTTGCACATTTTTGCCTTTCTCATATAGAAAGGTTATGCAATCACTCTGAAAAACGTCAACCTAATCCCGGCCCGGAGGGCCGAGTGTCATATCCCATTCGACTCAGTTCGTCGAGATCGGAAAAAGTCTGTATGTGTGTGTGTATGTGTGTATGTATGTGTGTGTATGTGTGTGTATGTGTGTGTGTATGTATGTGCGTATGTGTCAAATAATGTCACTCATTTTTCTCAGAGATGGCTGGACCGATTTGCCCAAACTTAGTCTCAAATGAAAGGTGCAACCTTCCCATCGGCTGCTATTGAATTTTGGATCGATCGGAATTCTGGTTCCGGAATTACGGGTTTCAGAGTGCGGCCACACAGAAATTTCGCATAAAAACTATAGGAAAAATTAAAAATAGAATTTTTATTTTTGATGCTAAATGTATTCAAGGTGCATAAAACGTCGAGATTTGATGCAAACACGAAAAAAATTTGACGAAGATTCACGTTTTTGGATTTTGCACATTTTTGCCTATCTCATATAGAAAGGTTATGCAATCACTCTGAAAAATGTCAAGCTAATCCCGGCCCGGAGGGCCGAGTGTCATATCCCATTCGACTCAGTTCGTCGAGATCGGAAAAAGACTGTATGTGTGTGTATGTGTGTGTATGTGTGTGTGTATGTGTGTGTGTATGTATGTGCGTATGTGTCAAATAATGTCACTCATTTTTCTCAGAGATGGCTGGACCGATTTGCCCAAACTTAGTCTCAAATGAAAGGTGCAACCTTCCCATCGGCTGCTATTGAATTTTGGATCGATCGGAATTCTGGTTCCGGAATTACGGGTTTCAGAGTGCGGCCACACAGAAATTTCGCATAAAAACTATAGGAAAAATTAAAAATAGAATTTTTATTTTTGATGCTAAATGTATTCAAGGTGCATAAAACGTCGAGATTTGATGCAAACACGAAAAAAATTTGACGAAGATTCACGTTTTTGGATTTTGCACATTTTTGCCTTTCTCATATAGAAAGGTTATGCAATCACTCTGAAAAACGTCAACCTAATCCCGGCCCGGAGGGCCGAGTGTCATATCCCATTCGACTCAGTTCGTCGAGATCGGAAAAAGTCTGTATGTGTGTGTGTATGTGTGTATGTATGTGTGTGTATGTGTGTGTGTATGTGTGTGTGTATGTATGTGCGTATGTGTCAAATAATGTCACTCATTTTTCTCAGAGATGGCTGGACCGATTTGCCCAAACTTAGTCTCAAATGAAAGGTGCAACCTTCCCATCGGCTGCTATTGAATTTTGGATCGATCGGAATTCTGGTTCCGGAATTACGGGTTTCAGAGTGCGGCCACACAGAAATTTCGCATAAAAACTATAGGAAAAATTAAAAATAGAATTTTTATTTTTGATGCTAAATGTATTCAAGGTGCATAAAACGTCGAGATTTGATGCAAACACGAAAAAAATTTGACGAAGATTCACGTTTTTGGATTTTGCACATTTTTGCCTTTCTCATATAGAAAGGTTATGCAATCACTCTGAAAAACGTCAACCTAATCCCGGCCCGGAGGGCCGAGTGTCATATCCCATTCGA
This sequence comes from Topomyia yanbarensis, assembly GCF_030247195.1. Lineage (NCBI taxonomy): Eukaryota > Metazoa > Arthropoda > Insecta > Diptera > Culicidae > Topomyia > Topomyia yanbarensis. Next base: position 35,478 of record NW_026683379.1, on the reverse strand, counting down.
CTCAGTTCGTCGAGATCGGAAAAAGTCTGTATGTGTGTGTGTATGTGTGTATGTATGTGTGTGTATGTGTGTATGTGTGTGTATGTGTGTGTGTATGTATGTGCGTATGTGTCAAATAATGTCACTCATTTTTCTCAGAGATGGCTGGACCGATTTGCCCAAACTTAGTCTCAAATGAAAGGTGCAACCTTCCCATCGGCTGCTATTGAATTTTGGATCGATCGGAATTCTGGTTCCGGAATTACGGGTTTCAGAGTGCGGCCACACAGAAATTTCGCATGAAAACTATAGGAAAAATTAAAAATAGAATTTTTATTTTTGATGCTAAATGTATTCAAGGTGCATAAAACGTCGAGATTTGATGCAAACACGAAAAAAATTTGACGAAGATTCACGTTTTTGGATTTTGCACATTTTTGCCTTTCTCATATAGAAAGGTTATGCAATCACTCTGAAAAACGTCAACCTAATCCCGGCCCGGAGGGCCGAGTGTCATATCCCATTCGACTCAGTTCGTCGAGATCGGAAAAAGTCTGTATGTGTGTGTGTATGTGTGTATGTATGTGTGTGTATGTGTGTGTGTATGTGTGTGTGTGTATGTATGTGCGTATGTGTCAAATAATGTCACTCATTTTTCTCAGAGATGGCTGGACCGATTTGCCCAAACTTAGTCTCAAATGAAAGGTGCAACCTTCCCATCGGCTGCTATTGAATTTTGGATCGATCGGAATTCTGGTTCCGGAATTACGGGTTTCAGAGTGCGGCCACACAGAAATTTCGCATAAAAACTATAGGAAAAATGTATTCAAGGTGCATAAAACGTCGAGATTTGATGCAAACACGAAAAAAATTTGACGAAGATTCACGTTTTTGGATTTTGCACATTTTTGCCTTTCTCATATAGAAAGGTTATGCAATCACTCTGAAAAACGTCAACCTAATCCCGGCCCGGAGGGCCGAGTGTCATATCCCATTCGACTCAGTTCGTCGAGATCGGAAAAAGTCTGTATGTGTGTGTGTGTATGTGTGTATGTATGTGTGTGTGTATGTGTGTGTGTGTATGTATGTGCGTATGTGTCAAATAATGTCACTCATTTTTCTCAGAGATGGCTGGACCGATTTGCCCAAACTTAGTCTCAAATGAAAGGTGCAACCTTCCCATCGGCTGCTATTGAATTTTGGATCGATCGGAATTCTGGTTCCGGAATTACGGGTTTCAGAGTGCGGCCACACAGAAATTTCGCATAAAAACTATAGGAAAAATTAAAAATAGAATTTTTATTTTTGATGCTAAATGTATTCAAGGTGCATAAAACGTCGAGATTTGATGCAAACACGAAAAAAATTTGACGAAGATTCACGTTTTTGGATTTTGCACATTTTTGCCTTTCTCATATAGAAAGGTTATGCAATCACTCTGAAAAACGTCAACCTAATCCCGGCCCGGAGGGCCGAGTGTCATATCCCATTCGACTCAGTTCGTCGAGATCGGAAAAAGTCTGTATGTGTGTGTGTATGTGTGTATGTATGTGTGTGTGTATGTGTGTGTGTATGTGTGTGTGTGTATGTATGTGCGTATGTGTCAAATAATGTCACTCATTTTTCTCAGAGATGGCTGGACCGATTTGCGCAAACTTAGTCTCAAATGAAAGGTGCAACCTTCCCATCGGCTGCTATTGAATTTTGGATCGATCGGAATTCTGGTTCCGGAATTACGGGTTTCAGAGTGCGGCCACACAGAAATTTCGCATAAAAACTATAGGAAAAATTAAAAATAGAATTTTTATTTTTGATGCTAAATGTATTCAAGGTGCATAAAACGTCGAGATTTGATGCAAACACGAAAAAAATTTGACGAAGATTCACGTTTTTGGATTTTGCACATTTTTGCCTTTCTCATATAGAAAGGTTATGCAATCACTCTGAAAAACGTCAACCTAATCCCGGCCCGGAGGGCCGAGTGTCATATCCCATTCGACTCAGTTCGTCGAGATCGGAAAAAGTCTGTATGTGTGTGTGTATGTGTGTATGTATGTGTGTGTGTATGTGTGTGTGTGTGTATGTATGTGCGTATGTGTCAAATAATGTCACTCATTTTTCTCAGAGATGGCTGGACCGATTTGCCCAAACTTAGTCTCAAATGAAAGGTGCAACCTTCCTATCGGCTGCTATTGAATTTTGGATCGATCGGAATTCTGGTTCCGGAATTACGGGTTTCAGAGTGCGGCCACACAGAAATTTCGCATAAAAACTATAGGAAAAATTAAAAATAGAATTTTTATTTTTGATGCTAAATGTATTCAAGGTGCATAAAACGTCGAGATTTGATGCAAACACGAAAAAAATTTGACGAAGATTCACGTTTTTGGATTTTGCACATTTTTGCCTATCTCATATAGAAAGGTTATGCAATCACTCTGAAAAACGTCAAGCTAATCCCGGCCCGGAGGGCCGAGTGTCATATCCCATTCGACTCAGTTCGTCGAGATCGGAAAAAGTCTGTATGTGTGTGTATGTGTGTGTGTATGTGTGTGTGTGTATGTATGTGCGTATGTGTCAAATAATGTCACTCATTTTTCTCAGAGATGGCTGGACCGATTTGCCCAAACTTAGTCTCAAATGAAAGGTGCAACCTTCCCATCGGCTGCTATTGAATTTTGGATCGATCGGAATTCTGGTTCCGGAATTACGGGTTTCAGAGTGCGGCCACACAGAAATTTCGCATAAAAACTATAGGAAAAATTAAAAATAGAATTTTTATTTTTGATGCTAAATGTATTCAAGGTGCATAAAACGTCGAGATTTGATGCAAACACGAAAAAAATTTGACGAAGATTCACGTTTTTGGATTTTGCACATTTTTGCCTTTCTCATATAGAAAGGTTATGCAATCACTCTGAAAAACGTCAACCTAATCCCGGCCCGGAGGGCCGAGTGTCATATCCCATTCGACTCAGTTCGTCGAGATCGGAAAAAGTCTGTATGTGTGTGTATGTGTGTATGTATGTGTGTGTATGTGTGTGTGTATGTGTGTGTGTGTATGTATGTGCGTATGTGTCAAATAATGTCACTCATTTTTCTCAGAGATGGCTGGACCGATTTGCCCAAACTTAGTCTCAAATGAAAGGTGCAACCTTCCCATCGGCTGCTATTGAATTTTGGATCGATCGGAATTCTGGTTCCGGAATTACGGGTTTCAGAGTGCGGCCACACAGAAATTTCGCATAAAAACTATAGGAAAAATTAAAAATAGAATTTTTATTTTTGATGCTAAATGTATTCAAGGTGCATAAAACGTCGAGATTTGATGCAAACACGAAAAAAATTTGACGAAGATTCACGTTTTTGGATTTTGCACATTTTTGCCTTTCTCATATAGAAAGGTTATGCAATCACTCTGAAAAACGTCAACCTAATCCCGGCCCGGAGGGCCGAGTGTCATATCCCATTCGACTCAGTTCGTCGAGATCGGAAAAAGTCTGTATGTGTGTGTGTATGTGTGTATGTATGTGTGTGTATGTGTGTGTGTATGTGTGTGTGTATGTATGTGCGTATGTGTCAAATAATGTCACTCATTTTTCTCAGAGATGGCTGGACCGATTTGCCCAAACTTAGTCTCAAATGAAAGGTGCAACCTTCCCATCGGCTGCTATTGAATTTTGGATCGATCGGAATTCTGGTTCCGGAATTACGGGTTTCAGAGTGCGGCCACACAGAAATTTCGCATAAAAACTATAGGAAAAATTAAAAATAGAATTTTTATTTTTGATGCTAAATGTATTCAAGGTGCATAAAACGTCGAGATTTGATGCAAACACGAAAAAAATTTGACGAAGATTCACGTTTTTGGATTTTGCACATTTTTGCCTTTCTCATATAGAAAGGTTATGCAATCACTCTGAAAAACGTCAACCTAATCCCGGCCCGGAGGGCCGAGTGTCATATCCCATTCGACTCAGTTCGTCGAGATCGGAAAAAGTCTGTATGTGTGTGTGTATGTGTGTATGTATGTGTGTGTATGTGTGTGTGTATGTGTGTGTATGTATGTGCGTATGTGTCAAATAATGTCACTCATTTTTCTCAGAGATGGCTGGACCGATTTGCCCAAACTTAGTCTCAAATGAAAGGTGCAACCTTCCCATCGGCTGCTATTGAATTTTGGATCGATCGGAATTCTGGTTCCGGAATTACGGGTTTCAGAGTGCGGCCACACAGAAATTTCGCATAAAAACTATAGGAAAAATTAAAAATAGAATTTTTATTTTTGATGCTAAATGTATTCAAGGTGCATAAAACGTCGAGATTTGATGCAAACACGAAAAAAATTTGACGAAGATTCACGTTTTTGGATTTTGCACATTTTTGCCTTTCTCATATAGAAAGGTTATGCAATCACTCTGAAAAACGTCAACCTAATCCCGGCCCGGAGGGCCGAGTGTCATATCCCATTCGACTCAGTTCGTCGAGATCGGAAAAAGTCTGTATGTGTGTGTGTATGTGTGTATGTATGTGTGTGTATGTGTGTGTATGTGTGTGTGTATGTATGTGCGTATGTGTCAAATAATGTCACTCATTTTTCTCAGAGATGGCTGGACCGATTTGCCCAAACTTAGTCTCAAATGAAAGGTGCAACCTTCCCATCGGCTGCTATTGAATTTTGGATCGATCGGAATTCTGGTTCCGGAATTACGGGTTTCAGAGTGCGGCCACACAGAAATTTCGCATAAAAACTATAGGAAAAATTAAAAATAGAATTTTTATTTTTGATGCTAAATGTATTCAAGGTGCATAAAACGTCGAGATTTGATGCAAACACGAAAAAAATTTGACGAAGATTCACGTTTTTGGATTTTGCACATTTTTGCCTTTCTCATATAGAAAGGTTATGCAATCACTCTGAAAAACGTCAACCTAATCCCGGCCCGGAGGGCCGAGTGTCATATCCCATTCGACTCAGTTCGTCGAGATCGGAAAAAGTCTGTATGTGTGTGTATGTGTGTATGTATGTGTGTGTATGTGTGTGTGTATGTGTGTGTGTATGTATGTGCGTATGTGTCAAATAATGTCACTCATTTTTCTCAGAGATGGCTGGACCGATTTGCCCAAACTTAGTCTCAAATGAAAGGTGCAACCTTCCCATCGGCTGCTATTGAATTTTGGATCGATCGGAATTCTGGTTCCGGAATTACGGGTTTCAGAGTGCGGCCACACAGAAATTTCGCATAAAAACTATAGGAAAAATTAAAAATAGAATTTTTATTTTTGATGCTAAATGTATTCAAGGTGCATAAAACGTCGAGATTTGATGCAAACACGAAAAAAATTTGACGAAGATTCACGTTTTTGGATTTTGCACATTTTTGCCTTTCTCATATAGAAAGGTTATGCAATCACTCTGAAAAACGTCAACCTAATCCCGGCCCGGAGGGCCGAGTGTCATATCCCATTCGACTCAGTTCGTCGAGATCGGAAAAAGTCTGTATGTGTGTGTATGTGTGTATGTATGTGTGTGTATGTGTGTGTGTATGTGTGTGTGTGTATGTATGTGCGTATGTGTCAAATAATGTCACTCATTTTTCTCAGAGATGGCTGGACCGATTTGCCCAAACTTAGTCTCAAATGAAAGGTGCAACCTTCCCATCGGCTGCTATTGAATTTTGGATCGATCGGAATTCTGGTTCCGGAATTACGGGTTTCAGAGTGCGGCCACACAGAAATTTCGCATAAAAACTATAGGAAAAATTAAAAATAGAATTTTTATTTTTGATGCTAAATGTATTCAAGGTGCATAAAACGTCGAGATTTGATGCAAACACGAAAAAAATTTGACGAAGATTCACGTTTTTGGATTTTGCACATTTTTGCCTTTCTCATATAGAAAGGTTATGCAATCACTCTGAAAAACGTCAACCTAATCCCGGCCCGGAGGGCCGAGTGTCATATCCCATTCGACTCAGTTCGTCGAGATCGGAAAAAGTCTGTATGTGTGTGTGTATGTGTGTATGTGTGTATGTATGTGTGTGTATGTGTGTGTGTATGTGTGTGTGTGTATGTATGTGCGTATGTGTCAAATAATGTCACTCATTTTTCTCAGAGATGGCTGGACCGATTTGCCCAAACTTAGTCTCAAATGAAAGGTGCAACCTTCCCATCGGCTGCTATTGAATTTTGGATCGATCGGAATTCTGGTTCCGGAATTACGGGTTTCAGAGTGCGGCCACACAGAAATTTCGCATAAAAACTATAGGAAAAATTAAAAATAGAATTTTTATTTTTGATGCTAAATGTATTCAAGGTGCATAAAACGTCGAGATTTGATGCAAACACGAAAAAAATTTGACGAAGATTCACGTTTTTGGATTTTGCACATTTTTGCCTTTCTCATATAGAAAGGTTATGCAATCACTCTGAAAAACGTCAACCTAATCCCGGCCCGGAGGGCCGAGTGTCATATCCCATTCGACTCAGTTCGTCGAGATCGGAAAAAGTCTGTATGTGTGTGTGTATGTGTGTATGTATGTGTGTATGTGTGTGTATGTGTGTGTATGTATGTGCGTATGTGTCAAATAATGTCACTCATTTTTCTCAGAGATGGCTGGACCGATTTGCCCAAACTTAGTCTCAAATGAAAGGTGCAACCTTCCCATCGGCTGCTATTGAATTTTGGATCGATCGGAATTCTGGTTCCGGAATTACGGGTTTCAGAGTGCGGCCACACAGAAATTTCGCATAAAAACTATAGGAAAAATTAAAAATAGAATTTTTATTTTTGATGCTAAATGTATTCAAGGTGCATAAAACGTCGAGATTTGATGCAAACACGAAAAAAATTTGACGAAGATTCACGTTTTTGGATTTTGCACATTTTTGCCTTTCTCATATAGAAAGGTTATGCAATCACTCTGAAAAACGTCAACCTAATCCCGGCCCGGAGGGCCGAGTGTCATATCCCATTCGACTCAGTTCGTCGAGATCGGAAAAAGTCTGTATGTGTGTGTATGTGTGTGTGTATGTGTGTGTGTGTATGTATGTGCGTATGTGTCAAATAATGTCACTCATTTTTCTCAGAGATGGCTGGACCGATTTGCCCAAACTTAGTCTCAAATGAAAGGTGCAACCTTCCCATCGGCTGCTATTGAATTTTGGATCGATCGGAATTCTGGTTCCGGAATTACGGGTTTCAGAGTGCGGCCACACAGAAATTTCGCATAAAAACTATAGGAAAAATTAAAAATAGAATTTTTATTTTTGATGCTAAATGTATTCAAGGTGCATAAAACGTCGAGATTTGATGCAAACACGAAAAAAATTTGACGAAGATTCACGTTTTTGGATTTTGCACATTTTTGCCTTTCTCATATAGAAAGGTTATGCAATCACTCTGAAAAACGTCAACCTAATCCCGGCACTTTTTTTGGCACTTTTATGCCTTTCTCATATAGAAAGGTTATGTAATCACTGTGAAAAACGTTAACCTAATATCCCATTCGACTCAGTTCGTCAAGATCGAAAAAAGTCTGCCCTCCGGGCCGGGATTAGCTTGTAGTTTTTCAGAGTGATTGCATAACCTTTCCATATGAGAAAGGCAAAAAAGTGCCAAAATCCAAAAAAGTGAATCGTCGTCAATTTTTTTTTCGAGTTTGCATCAAATCTCGACGTTTCATGCTCCTTGAAGACATTTAGCATCAAAAATAAAAATTCTATTTTTAATTTTTCCTATAGTTTATATGAGAAATTTCTGTGTGGCCACAATCTTAAACCCGTAATTCCGGAACCAGAATTCCGATCGATCCAAAATTCAATAGCAGCCGATGGGAAGGTTACACCTTTCATTTGAGACTAAGTTTGGGCTAATCGGTCCAGCCATCTCTGAGAAAAATGAGTGACATTATTTGACACATACGCACATACATACACACACACATACACACACATACAGACTTTTTCCGATCTCGACGAACTGAGTCGAATGGGATATGACACTCGGCCCTTCGGGCCGGGATTACTTCGACGTTTTTCAGAGTGATTGCATAACCTTTCTATATGAGAAAGGCAAAAATAGCTTACTTATAGGGTTTAGAACATTTTTTTCAGAATTGTGCAAATTTTATTATCGTTTTTCAAAAAACTCTTCACCAATTTCAAAGTTATCACTCTATCTTAATGAAAAGCAATGAGAAGAGTTACCAGGCTCATAACAAATTTCCTATGATTAGATCACTTCATATTCCTGTGTTATGAACGAAACGAAAAGGTGGCAATATAGTTGTCACCGCTTTATAAAGGGTTAATTTAGGTAAACCGTGCAAAATAGAACACGCTGCATAAAAGAGCAAACTGTTGGCAACATTTTTGAATTTATTAGGAATGCTTGTGGTATTGTTTTTGTTTTTACATAAACAAATATATGGCGCGGAAAACCCACCAACTTACCCCGACCCCGGGTTAAGTTGCCGGTATCTATGGGGCTTTTGCGGTACGCCAGGAAATTCAATTACGTCAAGGGTCCTTATGGAACGTGCTGAATGCCTTTTCAATAAAACTGTTTATTAACCGACTTTTGCCATTATATTTCAGTCTGAATACACCGGCATCACAGACTAACAGACATAACACTCACAAAACAAAGCTTCGTCCGCTTTAACGGTCATTTTAAATATATTTGTAGTTGGGACTGTGGCCACATTTGAAATTATGGCGCCACTGACATATGAAGAAGCATATTGGGGATATGCCACTACTGAAAATTGTTCCCAAACAGGAGGGGTAACCCACCAGCAAATAAGTGTTTGGGACCGTGAATAGTGGAGCTAGTGTTCTGGGAAAATTGTTGGATCGATATTTTTTAGGGAATTCTCTCATAGTGTTATGTCTATTAGTCTGTGCCGGCATTTTGACTTCGATGCGTTTGTGGATAAGTGTAATATCCGTACGGATACTGAAAGCCGCACTATTGAAAAATTTAATCATTTGAATAATAGATTAAAATCACCTTAATTACACAAAATGATCAAAAATTAAGAAAATTTACTAATTGCTCGAAAACACAATATCGCCCAAAACTTCCACAAATCAAAATATTATGAAACATAAACACATTGGAAAATGTTTTTAACACTACTTGAGGTACACAACGCAAACTATCCCGGGCTCTCCTGTTACAGCAAAAATTATGGCTTTGTTATTGTTATTGTGTCCTGGATGGGACTCAAAGATACGACGAGGGGCTTTTGGGGCAAGTGTCCTCTGAACGACCAGACCAGTGTGGTTCCGGCTTATAAAACAGCAAGCATTACTGAACTTCGCCTTTTGTTTCGACTATTCGTATTTGCAGCCAATCTATACAATCGAAATATATCATTCGTAACCGAACTTTGTACCGAGAAACAAGTGCTTTTTGTTCTCTCCGGTGTGGTTTAATTTTTTCGGTAGTACGAAGGTGCTTGCTGTGGCAGAGGCTGCAGTAAAGTAGGCAGAGCCGTAGCAATCCTGTTTTGCGTGAGGGGGCAATTTTTTTTTATTAAACTTAACGTATATTTAAAGCAAGGGACTGGAAAAAAAGTATGTTTAATATTTAGAGCCACAGTACTCAAGACGTTACTGACTGCGGTAGAGCACAAAGGGTTACGTCGTCAGTAAACTCTTAGCCTTCTCATATGACCGTTTCCACGCTGTTCTAAACTTTCTTCCTTCATCGTCTCGCTAGCTACAAGATAAAAACAAAAAATTGATTCATTCTTAGTCGTTAAGAAAAAGTAAAAAAGAGACCCACCCCTTGGTCGGCCGCTGCTACGTGATTTGGTATCCATTGTGGATGAAGCGGTTGTGCAATGTCGCGACACGGATTCAATGTCGCGCCCCAGGAACCCAAAGCTGCAGTATTCTTTTAAGTTGACCTGTGAACTTCAGGTCATGAATGGTAACATGCCCCCAATTCACCTGGAATTTGTGCAAAACCTGGAAGTATTCTGTGTTGCAGTGGCAACCGTAAGATACGATACCGAATTACACATAGAGGCGATCCGTCTCAACATCACCGGGAAAAGCAGATACCTCCAGGGTAGCGGAGATTGGAGAGTCGGATCTCGAACAACTCAGCCGCTATCATTGTATCTACTGAGCTTCGCATGCTGGGAGCTTGCCAGCTGACGAAAAAACACGACACACTAATACAGTACCGCAGTATCTTTTCCAAATGACTAAGGCATTAAACTTCTATGACCAAATCAACTACAAGAAGCCCAATTTCAGCGAAGGTCTACCGGATATCAGCGATGTTATAGCTTTTGAACCAGTATTGGGGAGGTCCCCGTACAATATCGCGAAGGGCAACAATGGTTTAGGCGCTAGGAGAATTGAACAGGCGCAGAAATTGACAAGATGTCAGCTGTCTCCTGTCGAACCCAATGATGAACGCGAGGGTACGCAGTATCTTAGAAATCGGGCGTTACACGAACCCCGTTTATCGCCAGATTTCATCACCCGTGGTACCACAATTCTCAACCCCCATCAGGGCGATTGGTCGAGACTGGAGACTGCGAGATAGACGAAGGTGAGATGATTCGGGACACGATTCGCGGCGAATCGTATCAGTATATCGGATTCCTGCAGCTCCCCAGATTCGCCACACCGACATCAAACTTAAGCTCCGAAATAACGTTCTTGAACCAAGTGAACTGTATCTTGAAGTCTTTCTTGAACGCGTGAAATTAAGTCAGAGCAATCAACACGTTTGCTGTCCCCGTGTTAACCTACAGTTTCGGCATCATCAAATAGAGTTGGTCAGTTCAGCTCTGGAAAATCTCGAGAAAAAATTGCGGAAGGCGTTTAGAACCAGCGGCAATGCGCCATCCTTAGTCGGCGCTGAAAAGATTCACATTGCCACGGAGTTAAGGAGGACAAGAAATAGTCGACATCCAGGCAATATGTGTAGCGCAGGTTCTACAGCTGCGAAAAAACTTGTAGAAAATACCAGTCGACATGGAGTATATCAAACAATCTGTGCTACGGTCCGCAATTATAGCGCAAGCGATTTACAATCTCAAATGCAATTTGCAGATTACAGAGGAAAAGATTGCAGAGTAGAAGTAGATAGCTGTGCACGGTGCCCATCCACACCAGTTGCATCAGCCGTACATCGACAAAACTGCATCTATTTTTTGAACAACTTGTATTCTCATTTGACCCTTCGTTATGCAATTTGCGATATTATGACAGATCATCTAAGCGCGGTGTTTCATGAAGCGCGGCCAAATGGGGCGATGAAATTTGGGGTCGATACTAATTAACACAGTATAAACTATACAAATGGATCCCTTACTTTTTATTTGATTATTCTTTAATTTCGTTCGGCGCAAAACGCGTGAGGGGGGGGGGCAAAGCCCCCTCTTGCCCCTTAGGTTGCTACGGCTCTGAAAGTAGGGTTACCAAATAGACTGAGAGCAAATTAAGGACATCCCTGCCAAATGTTTTGCCAGTTATGTCACTTGATCCAGAATTCTGAAAAAAACAGTCGAAATTTTGGTTAATTTTCTAGCGGTTGAACTGGGAGTTGTATCTCAATCGAGACAAATTAGAATAGTGTAGTGCCAATACCGAACTTTGGCCAAACCTCATATTGAGCTATCCAACAAATTTTGGTTACTTCTGAGTAAAACAAATTTTGGTGGCCATGAGTCGCAGAGAGTATGCATTACCAAAAAAATCGCTGGAAGAAATTGAAATTGATTCTTTTGGAATAAAATTGATCTGAATAATTTAATACAAGGTGATTCGTCATGACGTTTTTTTAATCTAGTAAAAAAATTGAAAAATGTAGTAAATCGCGAATTGTTTATTTGTCAATCAAAAGAACATTTTTTGCCATTTTTTGTTTGAAAACAATTTCTTTTAAATGTTGACCATGTTGGAGCTTCAGGTAGTTCATTCGACTGGCCCAAATTTTGATGACGGATTCGAGTATTTCAAGTGGTATCTGGCTAATTACTCGAGTAATGTTGGTTTCCAATGCTTGGGGATGTTACCGCCGCTATATTTCACTGCGTGCTGGACGTGGTCGATTTGTTTATCTTAAAATACGTTTATTTAGGCCCAAATGCTGTAGCTTAACGAGGCCGATAATTCATTTTTTTTTTATATTACATGTCACATGTTAGTGGGGGAAGGGAAAGCCGTATTTAGGGGCGGCTTGCTCCCCTCTTATGTTAGTAAAGGAAAAAGGTAGGAAGTGGGATACATATTGTGTAATTGACATCGTCGTTTGCTGATTGATCATTGTGGCGGATATGCACACTTTGTTGTAGTGTTGTAGTTTCCAGCCTGTAATCGCAGGGGCGAGGGGAGGGTCGATATTTCGGATAATTATTGGCACTCTATATCATCTGCATGTGCGGTATGTCATGATGTTCTGGATAGACGGTTATCAAGAAGAGTGTGCACCGAAGACTCGTGAAGCAATGCCATATTGTAGATACAGGGATAGGTTGGTGCGATTCTACTGTGAATGAGAGAGGGTAAAATGTATTAAACTTGGACATCAATGGTTTTCAAAAAGATATAGATAAGAAAAATATAGGGGTGGTCACGGCTTGCCAGGACGTCCCGGACTGGCACATAGGGTGATCTACCTCGGGCCCGAAGGGAATCTATTAGTTGGGACCTGGCAACACAGTACTCTGAGCACAGCCAAACAACATGCTCGATGTCGTGATAGCCGTTCTCACAAACACAATGATTATTTTCAGCAAGCCCTATACGACGGAGATGCGCGTCAAACGAGTAATGGTTGGACATGATCCTTGACATCGTACGAATAAAGTCCCGGTTCACATCCAACCCCTTAAACCAAGCATTCGTTGATACCTTCGGGATAATGGAATGTAGCCACCGTCCCAGATGCCCATTGCTCCATGAGGTTTGCCAACTATCGAGCGTCCTCTGACGAGAGATACTGAAAAATTCGTTGAAGCAAATTGGTCTTTCGTAAGTGTCGCCTTCTAATGCGCCCACCTTGGCTAAAGAGTCCGCCTTCTCATTGCCCGCAATAGAACAATGTGACGGGACCCAAACCAAGGTAATCTGGTAAGATTTTTCAGATAAAGCACTCAGATATTCCCGTATTTTCCCCAGGAAATACGGTGAGTGCTTTCCAGGCTTCGCCGCACGGATGGCCTCAATGGAGCTGAGACTATCCGAAACGATGAAGTAATGGTCTGAGGGCAGGGTGTCAATGATCCCGAGAGTATACTGAATGGCAGCTAATTCTGCGACGTAAATTGAAGCAGGATCATTGAGTTTGAATGAGGCAGCAAGATTTTCGTTGAAGATACCGAAGCCTGTGGACCCGTCGAGAATTGATCCGTCAGTGTAGAACATTTTGGCGCAGTCGACTTGATGGTATTTGTTATAGAAAATATTTGGGACCACTTGTGGGCGAATATGATCCGGAATTCCACAAATCTCTTCCTTCATGGATGTATCGAAAAATACAGTTGGATCAGAAGTATCTAAGAGATGAGCACGGTTGACGTTATATGTAGATGAATTGATGTTCTGTGCCATGTAATCGAAGTACAAGGACATGAATCGGGTCTGAGAATTAAGCTCGACAAGCCTTTCGCAATTTGCAATCACCAATGGGTTCAGAATATCGCATCGAATGAGCAATCGATATGAGAGGTCCCAGAATCGATTTTTCAGCGGAAGAACGCCCGCCAGCACTTCGAGACTCATCGTATGGGTCGAGTGCATGCAACCCAAGGCAATACGCAAGCAACGATACTGGATTCGCTCCAGTTTGATGAAGTGTATGTTCGCAGCGGAGCGAAAGCAGAAACATCCGTACTCCAACACTGATAATATCGTTGTTTGGTACAACCTGATTAGGTCTCCTGGATGGGCACCCCACCATGTTCCAGTTATTGTACGGAAAAAGTTGATCCTTTGTTGGCACTTCTGTTTCAGATACCTAATGTGACATCCCCAGGTACCTTTAGAGTCGAACCATACCCCGAGATATTTGAATGTTGAAGCCTGAGCAATAGTTTGATCCATTAATTGAAGCTGTAGTTGCGCTGGTTCACGCTTTCTAGAAAATACGACTAGCTCAGTTTTCTCCGTGGAGAACTCGATACCCAGTTGGAGAGCCCATGCAGACAAATTGTCCAAGGTATCTTGCAGTGGTCCTTGCAAGTCGACGGCTTTAGGACCTGTAATAGAGACCACACCGTCATCTGCAAGCTGCCTTAGCGTGCAGGAATTGACAAGACATTCGTCAATGTCATTCACGTAAAAATTGTAGAGGAGAGGGCTTAGACATGAGCCCTGGGGAAGGCCCATGTAGCTAAATCGTGATGTCGATAAATCGCCATGCGAGAAATGCATTTGTTTTTCAGACAACAGGTTTAGCAAAAAGTTATTTAAAATTGGCGAAAGACCATGCTGGTGCAACTTCTCATAAAGTATGTTGATCGAAACTGAATCGAAAGCCCCCTTAATATCCAAGAATACTGATGCCATCTGCTCTTTGTTAGCATATGCCATTTGAATTTCTGTTGAGAGCAACGCAAGGCAATCGTTCGTCCCTTTGCCTTTGCGGAAGCCAAATTGTGTATCTGACAGTAAGCCATTTGTTTCGACCCAATTGTCGAGCCGAAACAGGATCATTTTCTCGAACAACTTCCGGATACAGGACAGCATTGCAATCGGACGATACGAATTGTGGTTGGAGGCTGGTTTTCCTGGTTTTTGGATGGCGATGACCCTCACCTGTCTCCAGTCATGTGGGACAATGTTACCCTCAAGAAACCTATTAAATAAATTCAACAAGCGTCTTTTGGCAGAGTCTGGCAGATTCTTCAATAAGTTGAATTTAATTCTATCTGGCCCCGGGGCTTTATTGTTACATGATAAGAGAGCAAGTGAGAACTCCACCATCGTAAACGGTGTTTCGTTCGCGGTATTGTAAGGCGACGCGGCGCGGTAGATTTTCTGTGCCGGGGCGGAATCCGGACAAACCTTCTTGGCGAAATCGAATATCCAACGGTTTGAATATTCCACGCTCTCGTTAGTACTGTTTCGGTTTCGCATACGTCGGGCCGTGCCCCAAAGAGTGCTCATCGATGTTTCTCTTGTTAACCCGTCGACAAACCGGCGCCAGTAACTGCGTTTCTTAGCTTTCATTAAATTTTTCATTCGCTTTTCTAATATCGCGTACACTCGATAACTAGCAACTAACCCGTCGTTCCGGAAGGTTTTATACGCGGCAGCTTTCTCCGCGTACACGTCTGAGCACTCTTTGTCCCACCACGGGTTGGGAGAACGTTTTTGGGTGTTCACGTCGGGTACTCGTTTCGTCTGAGTTTGAATCGCGCTATCGAGAATCGAGTTGGACAAAAACTTATATTCTTCCTCCGGGGGAAGTATCTGTGTTGAATCGATAGTTTTGGATATCTCAGCAGCGTAGCTCTTCCAATCAATGTTTCGTGTGAGGTCATAGGGAACATTGATTGGTGTCGATGGTCTTGAACCAGTGGTGATTGCAATTACAATTGGTAAGTGGTCACTACCGTGGGGATCAGATATTACCTTCCACTTGCAATCTAACCGTAGTGATGTCGAGCATAAAGATATGTCCAGTGCACTTGCTTGCGCAGGTGGTCTAGGAATTCGTGTCATTTCCCCTGTGTTCAGAATTGTCATATTGAAGTTGTCACAAAGGTCTTGAATTGTCGAAGATCGATTATCGTCGTATAGACAGCCCCACCCCGTACCGTGAGAGTTAAAGTCTCCAAGAAGCAGGCGGGGCGAGGGAAGGTGTTCAATCACGTTGGAGAATCTTCGATATCCCATCATGGCCCGAGGAGGAATGTAAATAGAAGCAATGCAAAGATCTTTGCCTTTGATTGTTGTTTGACAAGCGACAACTTCAATGCCTGGCGTCGAAGGGAGGTTGATTCGATTGAAGGAGTAGCACTTTTTGATCCCTAAAAGTACCCCCCCATATGAGTCTTCTCGATCCAAGCGGATAATGTTAAAATCGTGGAAGTTGAGGTTTATATTAGAAGTTAGCCATGTTTCACATAGGGAAAATGCATCACAATGATTGTAATTTAGCAAGTGTTTTAATGAATCAATTTTGGGGATAATACTTCTGCAGTTCCACTGTAAAACAGTGATCAGATCCCTGATTCCGTCTAATAAGTTAGCCATCGAAGGATACGATCGCTGTAAGGAGGGGCCATTGTTCAGTCAACTGTTTTAAAAATGTTCTTACTGTTGGTAGAATAGCAACCAGCAAGCTTTTCATAGGATCGGTAATGTTGAAAGCTGTGAATATCCAGTCCACAATGTCAGAAAATTTAAGGAATCCCGTTTTAGGTTGAGTTTCTGACTGTAAAATTGGAGCACTTGGGATTTTTGGTGCCCCGGGGAGTGCTGGGAACTCCTGGTTGTATCTCAATTTCCCAAAACCAGGAGGTATTATCTTCGGATTTGTACCAGCACTTCCAGTTGATGAATTATTTTTATTTTGTACCCTTGTTTGGGACAACCTAGGACCCTTACGAGGAAGTTCAGGTGAGTTTTGATTAGGTCTTTTCCTAGAGTTTCCAAGCGGAGCCAAAGAATGCCCCTCGCAAGGGTCGTTAGAGGCGTTATCGTCAGTTGGCAAGAGAGCGAATGGGTTTTCGGAGATAAGTGGAACAGCTCTTTTAAGCATTTCTGCGTAAGAGCGTCTGGAGCGATCTTTGGCGGATCGCTTCAGTTTATCCGCGCGAAGTTTGTACATTGGGCATGTCAAAAGTGCATGCGGATTCTCCCCACAGTAAACACACTTCTCAGCGGGCCTACTGCAAGTATCATCCGCATGGCGTTCCCCACATTTACCGCACCGTTGCTTGTTGCTACAGTAGGTGGCCGTGTGACCTAGCTGCTTGCAATTGGAACAATTCATGACCCGCGGTACAAACAGGCGTACAGGTAGACGAGCTCCTCCCACTTCAACGTAGCTCGGAAGTGCAGATCCGGCGAAGGTTACGCGAAACGAGTCTGATGGATAGTAATTACCATCTTCGATGGACTTTGAGTGCAATTGCTTGCACTCCAAAATCTTAACTGATTGAAGGTTAGGGTCCTTAAAGCGGCCAGCCCCATCATTCATCAGATCATCGACAGTTAGACCCGCATCACTTACCACACCGTCGATCTCCACATCACGAGAAGGGATGTAGACGCGATACTCCAGCGTAAAGAGGCTATTGCTAACGATATCATTGGCCTGTTTCAAGTCAGTAACGACTACGCGCAGTTTATCTGACTGAACCTTTTTAATCTCGGTTACGGCCGAGTAACGTTTTGTCAGCTCCCGTGCAACAGTTATGCTGTTTAACGGTTTATTTTTGGGCCGAAAGTATACCACCCAAGGACCAGCGGATCCATCCTGGTAAACCTTGACTCGGGGGGCCTGTGAGACATTGGGGGAAGTGGATCGACCATAACATTATCTGTCTCAGTATCAGATATACGTTCTTCTTCATAATATTCCTCTTCGGAGGGTGATCCTTCTGTTTGTTCCATTTTGTTGCGGGAGCAACACGCTCGACCGCACTGTTTAACTTAAATCAAAATAAAAATCAAAAGCAATAAAAAGAAAAAAATCGATAAGAAAAGTAAAAAACGAAAAACTTCACCAGTTGGTTCCTGACGAGCTGGTAGGTGAATTGATCCTTCGTTTCTTTTATCCGTCACCCGCGTGACCTTCACACAGTAGAGCTGATATAGCTCGTCTAAACAAAGCCGTCTTTCAGGCAAGAAAAATGTTTAATAACGCACTTCACTGCACTACTTTAACTGATATCGCAGGTAACAATTATCACTCGCGGGACTGTTTATTAGTAATGCTTTACTGCAGCCTCTGCCACAGCAAGCACCTTCGTACCACCGAAAAAACTAAACCACACCGGAGAGAACAAAAAGCACTTGTTTCCCGGTACAAAGTTGGGTTACGAATGAGGTCGATTTGTTTGCTAATCATCCAATAACGAGAACTACAACGCTTACTTTTTGGTTGTATGGTGAATAGTTGAGTCAGTTGGCCGATTATGTCAACCATATTATGGTCGGAGTGCACTAAACAATTTCCTATAGATCGCTGATTTTCGAAATATAGTTGAATAATTTGAAGATGGTGAGCCAGTGTAAGTCGTTCCATTATGAAATGGCAAACAATACTAAACTACAATAGCATGACAGTTTACAGTTAGTACCCGTTAACTACTGGAAAATGCCCTGTTAAAAAACTTCATGTTGAACCACCCTGTATATGCCAAGGTTTAAGACTAAAATTAAGGACATTTGAAGTAAAATAAGGACGCTTTCCAAAAACCTCGAAAATAAGGACATGTCCTTTAAAATAAGGACGGTTGGTAACCCCAAGTAAAGCATTACTAACAGTCCCGCGAGTGATAATTATTACCTGCGATATCGGTGAAGGTAGTGCAGTGAAGTACGTTACTAAACAGTTTTCTTGCCTGAAAGACGGCTTTGTTTAGACGAGCTATATCAGCTCTCTACTGTGTGAAGGTCACTCGGGTGACAGATAAAACACACGAAGGATCAATTCACCTACCAGCTCGTCAGGAACCAACTGGTGAAGTGTTTCGTGTTTTACTTTTCTTATCGATTGTTTTCTTTTTATTGCTTTTGATTTTTATTATTTTGATTTAAGTTAAACAGTGCGGTCGAGCGTGTTGCTCCCGCAACAAAATGGAACAAACAGAAGGATCACCCTCCGAATACGAATCTTATGGGGAAGAGGAACGTATATCTGATTCGGAGACAGATAATGTTATGGTCGATCCACTTCCCCCAATTTCCCCCAATGTCTCACAGGCCCCCCGAGTCAAGGTTTACCAGGATGGATCCGCTGGTCCTTGGGTGGTATACTTTCGGCCCAAAAATAAACCGTTAAACAGCATAACTGTTGCACGGGAGCTGACAAAACGTTATTCGACCGTAACCGAGATTAAAAAGGTTCAGTCAGATAAACTGCGCGTAGTCGTTACTGACTTGAAACAGGCCAATGATATCGTTAGTAATAGCCTCTTTACGCTGGAGTATCGCGTCTACATCCCTTCTCGTGATGTGGAGATCGACGGTGTGGTAAGTGATGCGGGTCTAACTGTCGATGATCTGATGAATGATGGGGCTGGCCGCTTTAAGGACCCTAACCTTCAATCAGTTAAGATTTTGGAGTGCAAGCAATTGCACTCAAAGTCCATCGAAGATGGGAATTACTATCCATCAGACTCGTTTCGCGTAACCTTCGCCGGATCTGCACTTCCGAGCTACGTTGAAGTGGGAGGAGCTCGTCTACCTGTACGCCTGTTTGTACCGCGGGTCATGAATTGTTCAAATTGCAAGCAGCTAGGTCACACGGCCACCTACTGTAGCAACAAGCAATGGTGCGGTAAATGTGGGGAACGCTATGCGGATGATACTTGCAGTAGGCCCGCTGAGAAGTGTGTTTACTGTGGGCAGAATCAGCATGCACTTTTGACATGCCCAACGTACAAACTTCGCGCGGATAAACTGAAGCGTTCCGCCAAAGATCGCTCCAGACGCTCTAACGCAGAAATGCTTAAAAGAGCTGTTCCACTTATCTCCGAAAACCCATTCGCTCTCTTGCCAACTGACGATAACGCCTCTAACGACCCTTGCGAGGGGCATTCTTTGGCTCCGCTTGGAAACTCTAGGAAAAGACCTAATCAAAACTCACCTGAACTTCCTCGTAAGGGTCCTAGGTTGAGATACAACCAGGAGTTCCCAGCACTCCCCGGGGCACCAAAAATCCCAAGTGCTCCAATTTTGCAGTCAGAAACTCAACCTAAAACGGGATTCCTTAAATTTTCTGACATTATGGACTGGATATTCACAGCTTTCAACATTACCGATCCTCTGAAAAGCTTGCTGGTTGCTATTCTACCAACAGTAAGAACATTTTTAAGACAGTTGACTGAACAATGGCCCCTCCTTACAGCGATCGTATCCTTCGATGGCTAACTTATTAGACGGAATCAGGGATCTGATCACTGTTTTACAGTGGAACTGCAGAAGTATTATCCCCAAAATTGATTCATTAAAACACTTGCTAAATTACAATCATTGTGATGCATTTTCCCTATGTGAAACATGGCTAACTTCTAATATAAACCTCAACTTCCACGGTTTTAACATTATCCGCTTGGATCGAGAAGATTCATATGGAGGGGTACTTTTAGGGATCAAAAAGTACTACTCCTTCAATCGAATCAACCTCCCTTCGACGCCAGGCATTGAAGTTGTCGCTTGTCAAACAACAATCAAAGGCAAAGATCTTTGCATTGCTTCTATTTACATTCCTCCTAGGGCCATGATGGGATATCGAAGATTCTCCAACGTGATTGAACACCTTCCCTCGCCCCGCCTGCTTCTTGGAGACTTTAACTCTCACGGTACGGGGTGGGGCTGTCTATACGACGATAATCGATCTTCGACAATTCAAGACATTTGTGACAACTTCAATATGACAATTCTGAACACAGGGGAAATGACACGGATTCCTAGACCACCTGCGCAAGCAAATGCACTGGACATATCTTTATGCTCGACATCACTACGGTTAGATTGCAAGTGGAAGGTAATATCGGATCCCCACGGTAGTGACCACTTACCAATTGTAATTGCAATCACCACTGGTTCAAGACCATCGGCACCAATCAATGTTCCCTATGACCTCACACGAAACATTGATTGGAAGAGCTACGCTGCTGAGATATCCAAAACTATCGATTCAACACTGGTACTTCCCCCGGAGGAAGAATATAAGTTTTTGTCCAACTCGACTCTCGATACCGCGATTCAAACTCAGACGAAACGAGTACCCGACGTGAACACCCAAAAACGTTCTCCCAACCCGTGGTGGGACAAAGAGTGCTCAGACGTGTACGCGGAGAAAGCTGCCGCGTATAAAACCTTCCGGAACGACGGGTTAGTTGCTAGTTATCGAGTGTACGCGATATTAGAAAAGCGAATGAAAAATTTAATGAAACCTATGAAACGCAGTTACTGGCGCCGGTTTGTCGACGGGTTAACAAGAGAAACATCGATGAGCACTCTTTGGGGCACGGCCCGACGTATGCGAAACCGAAACAGTACTAACGAGAGCGTGGAATATTCAAACCGTTGGATATTCGATTTCGCCAAGAAGGTTTGTCCGGATTCCGCGCCGGCACAGAGAATCTACCGCGCCGCGTCGCCTTACAATACCGCGAACGAAACACCGTTTGCGATGGTGGAGTTCTCACTTGCTCTCTTATCATGTAACAATAAAGCCCCGGGGCCAGATAAAATCAAATTCAACTTGTTGAAGAATCTGCCAGGCTCTGCCAAAAGACGCTTGTTGAATTTATTTAATAGGTTTCTTGAGGGTAACATTGTCCCACATGACTGGAGACAGGTGAGGGTCATCGCCATCCAAAAACCAGGAAAACCAGCCTCCAACCACAATTCGTATCGTCCGATTGCAATGCTGTCCTGTATCCGGAAGTTATTCGAAAAAATGATCTTGTTTCGCCTCGATAATTGGGTCGAAACAAATGGCTTACTGTCAGATACACAATTTGGCTTCCGCAAAGGCAAAGGGACGAACGATTGTCTTGCGTTGCTCTCAACAGAAGTTCAAATGACATATGCTAACAAAGAGCAGATGGCATCAGTATTCTTGGATATTAAGGGGGCTTTCGATTCAGTTTCTATCAACATTCTTTATGAGAAGTTGCACCAGCATGGTCTTTCGCCAATATTAAATAACTTTTTGCTAAACCTGTTGTCTGAAAACAAATGCATTTCTTGCATGGCGATTTATCGACATCACGATTTAGCTACATGGGCCTTCCCCAGGGCTCATGTCTAAGCCCTCTCCTCTACAATTTTTATGTGAATGACATTGACGAATGTCTTGTCAATTCCTGCACGCTAAGGCAGCTTGCAGATGACGGTGTGGTCTCTATTACAGGTCCTAAAGCCGTCAACTTGCAAGGACCACTGCAAGATACCTTGGACAATTTGTCTGCTTGGGCTCTCCAGCTGGGTATCAAGGTCTCCACGGAGAAAACTGAGTTAGTCGTATTTTCTAGAAAGCGTGAACCAGCGCAACTACAGCTTCAATTAATGGATCAAACTATTGCTCAGGCTTCAACATTCAAATATCTCGGGGTATGGTTCGACTCTAAAGGTACCTGGGGATGTCACATTAGGTATCTGGAACAGAAGTGCCAACAAAGGATCAACTTTTTCCGTACAATAACTGGAACATGGTGGGGTGCCCATCCAGGAGACCTAATCAGGCTGTACAAACCAACAATATTATCAGTGTTGGAGTACGGATGTTTCTGCTTTCGCTCCGCTGCGAACATACACTACATCAAACTGGAGCGAATCCAGTATCGTTGCTTGCGTATTGCCTTGGGTTACATGCAATCGACCCATACGATGAGTCTCGAAGTGCTGGCGGGCATTCTTCCGCTGAAAAATCGATTCTGGGACCTCTCATATCGATTGCTCATTCGATGCGATATTCTGAACCCATTGGTGATTGCAAATTGCGAAAGGCTTGTCGAGCTTAATTCTCAGACCCGATTCATGTCCTTGTACTTCGATTACATGGCACAGAACAACAATTCATCTACGTATAACGTCAACCGTGCTCATCTCTTAGATACTTCTGATCCAACTGTAGTTTTCGATACATCCATGAAGGAAGAGATTTGTGGAATTCCGGATCATATTCGCCCACAAGTGGTCCCAAATATTTTCTATAACAAATACCATCAAGTCGGCTGCGCCAAAATGTTCTACACTGACGGATCAATTCTCGACGGGTTCACAGGCTTCGGTATCTTCAACGAAAATCTTGCTGCCTCATTCAAACTCAATGATCCTGCTTCAATTTACGTCGCAGAATTAGCTGCCATGCAGTATACTCTCGGGATCATTGACACCCTGCCCTAAGACCATTACTTCATCGTTTCGGGTAGTCTCAGCTCCATTGCGACCATCCGTGCGGCGAATCCTGGAAAGCACTCACCGTATTTCCTGGGGAAAATACGGGAATATCTGAGTGCCTTATCTGAAAAATCTTACCAGATTACCTTGGTTTGGGTCCCGTCACATTGTTCTATTGCGGGCAACGAGAAGGCGGACTCTTTAGCCAAGGTGGGCGCATTAGAAGGCGACACTTACGAAAGACCAATTTGCTTCAATGAATTTTTCAGTATCTCTCGTCAGAGGACGCTCGATAGTTGGCAAACCTCATGGAGCAATGGGCATCTGGGACGGTGGCTACATTCCATTATCCCGAAGGTATCAACGAATGCTTGGTTTAAGGGGTTGGATGTGAACCGGGACTTTATTCGTACGATGTCAAGGATCATGTCCAACCATTACTCGTTTGACGCGCATCTCCGTCGTATAGGGCTTGCTGAAAGTAATCATTGTGTTTGTGAGAACGGCTATCACGACATCGAGCATGTTGTTTGGCTGTGCGCAGAGTACTGTGTTGCCAGGTCCCAACTAATAGATTCCCTTCGGGCCCGAGGTAGATCACCCTATGTGCCAGTCCGGGACGTCCTGGCAAGCCGTGACCACCCCTATATTTTTCTTATTTATTTCTTTTTGAAAACTATTGATGTCCAAGTTTAATACATTTTCCCCTCTCTCATTCACAGTAGAATCTCACCAACCTATCCCTGTATCTACAATATGGCATTGCTTCAAAAGTCTTCGGTGCATACCCTTCTTGATAACCGTCTATCCAGAACATCATGACATACCTCACATGCAGATGATATAGAGAACATCATGACAGCATCAGAGTGCCAATAATTATCCGAAATATCGACCCTCCCCTCGCTCCTGAGATTACAGGCTGGAAACTACAACACTACAACAAAGTGTGCATATCCGCCACAATGATCAATCAGCAAACGACGATGTCAATTACACAATATGTATCCCACTTCCTACCTTTTTCCTTTACTTACATAAGAGGGGAGCAAGCCGCCCCTAAATACGGCTTTCCCTTCCCCCACTAACATGTGACATGTAATTTTAAAAAAATGAATTATCGGCCTCGTTAAGCTACAGCATTTGGGCCTAAATAAACGTATTTAAGATAAAAAAAATCGAAATATATCATGCGAACCAACTCAACAAGCCGTAGATCCGGACCGGAAGTCGGATCGGGATAGCGATTTATGGGGATGCAACAGCTTTCATTTGAGACTAAGTTGACCAAAGATCTGTTTAGATCTGCAAAAAACCGATGTGACTGCTATTCTGGATGTGGATACATTCATCGGGGATTCCGGAATCGTCGCTGGTGGCCAATGAGACGAAAGAGACTTTCAATGCTACTTAGCACCTTGAGCTACAAATCCAAGCAATTAGGCTCACATTTTAAATATAAATTTCTCCTCTTTAAATTGGGAACCAAAAGTCGGATCCATAAAAAAACATCAGTAGCAGCCGATGGAAATATTAGGTTTGTTCCAATACATGGAAGTTACTCTCTGTTGCTCCGGAGCAAAAAAAAATTCTTGCTCCTTTTCACTCCGGTTTGCCACCAGAAGAAGAAAAAAGAGAAGATGATAGTACAGGAACGATTTTCTCCTTGTTTGCTCTGGAGTACTTCCAGTTTCTCCTGGTACTGGAACAAACCTATTGTATCTTTCATTTGAGACGAACTGTGTGAAAATCGGTTCCACCATCTCCGAGAAAATTAGGTGGCTTTTTTGTAACATAGGGTTACTGCTCCCTAATTCATCTTAGCTCCTCTATTCATCCCACCCATTTGAACACATTAGTAAGAGCAATACCAACAAATTTTCACCCTAGTGAGAAATTTTGGTTTTTACCAAATTTTCCTCCTTAGGGTGAAATATAGCATAGTGCTTTCGCATAGGCCTGCTAAGCCAAGACAAGTTTCGGCTTCACTTGTGTCTCATCGGCATAAACAGAACTTCTGCTCTGACGGGACATCACGTTTGATCAGTCGTTTGATTGAAACACATAGTGTGTTTTAGTTTTAAGGGATTTGCGTCAAGCCGGCGCTAATCTATTCCGACAATACGTTAGTGTCGGTTTCTGATGAGGCGAAGCCGAAACGCAACATAGTATGAAGAGCAATATCTGCTACCTCTATTCAACGCATTGCCTCAAGTGGTGGGACGAATAAGGTTATGTTTTGATCGACTTTTCCCTTCACTCAAACGCGAGCATTTTACATTTTCCTGACAAAAATTTTAACTGTGTTGCTTCTTAGGAACGAAGCAAAGATGATGATACCTATTTAAGCGCAATCTAGTTACTCTAAGGGCCGTTTTCTTCACCCTCGCTTAGCGCTTAAGTCAGGTTTAAACGTACTGGTGAACCCGGTTTAAAAGTTAAGCGAGGGTGAAAAAATCGGCCCTAAGTCGAGTTATCAACGAAATAGTGTGACATCCTGACTAATGAGATGAATAAGGGCTCACCCTATATAAACACAGATGCATGCATTGCATATATACTGGGACGTCCCAAAATGGCATCATGTCAATAAAGTCAGCGGACGATCCTCTCAAATGAAAGGATAGGGTATTAGGACAACATTCTTCTCCGGAGTGAGTTTGCTAAAATGCT
Organism: Topomyia yanbarensis; assembly: GCF_030247195.1. Taxonomy (NCBI): domain Eukaryota; kingdom Metazoa; phylum Arthropoda; class Insecta; order Diptera; family Culicidae; genus Topomyia; species Topomyia yanbarensis. The sequence goes on along the minus strand of NW_026683379.1, from coordinate 9,765 downwards.
CCCTACTGGTGGCAACTTTTGTTATGTTGAAAAATGGGCCGATTTCGGGTGAAATTTCAATTTCTGCCTGTTAAAGTGCTCCTATACTATCTTAGATTTTTAATGTGTTTTCTGGAGATGCAAATGGTGTAGTTCGGCGAGTTTGAGAGTTATTGAAGCGCTAGAGCCATTCCAAAAAAGTGCAATTTTTGGTGCTTCGTATTTGTTTTTCTTCAAAACAGATTATCTATAACAATTCAAACGCATAAGAAATTTCAGGTAGTGTAGCCGAAAACAGGAGCGTAATCTTGTCGATGAAAGTGTTTAGCTACGGCTAATGGGGTATAATTTATTCAAGATTTTGTTAATTAACCTTTTGACATGTTTAGTTCTTCATCAAAAAGAACACTGATCCAAAAAATAAAACAATTTAAGGGTGTTTAAACCGCATATTTCTATTCGAAAAATAGAAGGCAAATGATGAAAAATTGCGTTTTCTGTGTGTGTTTGGTATGTCTGGATCGGGCTTACTGATCATTTGATGATTTTTTTGCTATCAATTATAAAAAGAACGATAACTTTGTTAATGATGCCAAGTCTAATTATTTGCCTTTCTCAATAGAAAGGTATTGCAATTGCTCTGAAAACCGACTTTTTAACGGAGGCAGGAGGGCCGAGTGATATATACCATTTGATTCAGTTCGTCGAGTTCGGCAAATGTCTGTGAGCGTGTATGTATGTATGTGTGTGTATTTGCGTCTGTGTGTGTGTGTGACCAAAAATGTCACTCATTTTTCTCAGAGATGGCTGAACCGATTTTGACAGACTTAATCTCAAATGAAAGATACAACGTTCCCATAGGCTGCTATTGAATTTCTGATGGATCCGACTTCCGGTTCCGGAAGTACAGGGTGGTGAGATCAAGCAGAAAATGTCGATTTTAATAAATTCTGCAATTAATGTATAAAGGTGAAAAATTTTACAAAATGTGACCACAACTGCTTCGATTTGTAGTACTAGGTCACTAACAGCCATTCAAAGTTTTTTTGGTCACATTGGCCACCATCGTCGGTTCCGGAAGCCCCGGCGGAAGTATCTAAATTCAGAATAACAGTCACATCGGTTTCTCGGAGATGGCTAGACCGAATCAACCAAGCTTAGTCTCAAATGAAAGATGTGGCGTCCCCGTAAATTGCAATTAAATTTAATCCCGAACCGACTTCCGGTTCCGGAGTTACGGGTTGTGGCGTGCGATCATATAGCAAATTGTGATTCAAACCGATACTCCGACGAAAGCAAAAAGGTAAAAATTTCGCTTAAATGTCTCTCAAACAACTTAAATTTGCAGTTCTAGGTCACCGACGGCCAAACAAACTTTCGCCATTCAAAGTCTTTTTGGTCACATTGGCCACCATCGTCGGTTCCGGAAGCCCCGGCGGAAGTATCTAAATTCAGAATAACAGTCACATCGGTTTCTCGGAGATGGCTAGACCGAATCAACCAAGCTTAGTCTCAAATGAAAGATGTGGCGTCCCCGTAAATTGCAATTAAATTTAATCCCGAACCGACTTCCGGTTCCGGAGTTACGGGTTGTGGCGTGCGATCATATAGCAAATTGTGATTCAAACCGATACTCCGACGAAAGCAAAAAGGTAAAAATTTCGCTTAAATGTCTCTCAAACAACTTAAATTTGCAGTTCTAGGTCACCGACGGCCAAACGAACTTTCGTTGGCTACATTGACCACCATAGACGGTTCCGGAAGTGCCTGGGAAAAACGGCCATCTTTCAAAACTAGCAAACTCATGTCAGTTTCCCGGAAATGGTTGGGCCGATTTTCACAAACTTAGTCCCAAATGATAGCTATATTATCTCCTCTGATGTCCATAAAATTTCGCACGGATCGCTTATATGGTTCCGGAAATATAGACTGAACCGTCCGGTCACATATGAAATTCCCATATAAGTCGGAACTCAATTTTTTTCAAAGGGGGGACCCCATGAAATTTCAGAAATCGAATTCGTATTTTTGATGCCAAACATCTTCAAAATGCATGAAACGTCGAGATTTTATGTTATCTCGAAAATTTTTTTTAATAAAAATTGACTTTTTGGGATCGATTTCGCACCTTTTTTTTTAATTTTATATTAATATGACTGTTTTTTCTTTTACAAAATTTTAAAACTCGAATAATGATTTCTTTTCTTGTATATAGTTGTTATGTCGTGTATAATAAAAATGTAATATATACATTTGGAAGCTTATAATGAATATGAACAATAGAGTGACAGGAAAAAAATGACCCCTATCGGCCCATGCCTGAGTCGATTCCTAGTCCCACCAGGAGTACTTGCTCCAAATTTGAAGCAAATCGGACAAGTCTAGCTACCGGACCAACGTGCCTGAAGTTTGCATGGGATTCTTCGACAATTTACATGGAGAAAACCCACTAACTCGCCTTTTTGCCGCTAGGTGGCACTATATGCATCATATTATCACTGAAAGTGAAAATAAGAAAGATAATTTAATTGCCTACAAATTTGTTGAAGACTGCTAGTCAATCCGGCTTTGGTAAAAGAAGTTATTAAACTTTTAACGAAGTGATGTCTGAGTCAGTTTTGTATGGGGCCTAGCAGTGCATGATTGTGGATCGGTACTTGATTCGCACGAACAAAACATTTTGGTGACATAATGGTTAGGTTTAGGTCAATAGTATGTTCGGAAGATTTATAGTAAATAATACGAATCATGTTTTGGTTATATAGTTTTAGTTCCACATTTTACCGCATAGAGGGCGCCAACACTAACTTTTTAACGAAAAGAGATAGAGATTAGGTGTCTTCCACAAAGTTGTAGAGCAAGCATTTTTAAATAATTCTTCCGAACATCTCGATATTCTATCTCACTCCTATGAAAAGTTAGTGTTGGCGCCCTCTATGCGGTTACAGGTGGAACTAAAATTTTCTAACCAAAACATAACTCGTATTATGTACTACAATTCTTGTGAATATACTATTCAGCTAAATGTAACCATTATCTCACAAAAACGTATAGTTGGTGGTAATCGAGTACCGATCCACAACTATGCGCTGCTAGGCCCCATGCAAAACTGACTCAGACATCACTTCGTTAAAAGTTTATTAACTTTATTTACCAAAGCCGGATTGACTAACAGTCTTCGACAAAGTTGTAGGCAATTAAATTATTTTTATTATTTTCACTCACAGTGATAATACGATGCATATAGTGCCACCTAGCGGCGAAAATGCGAGTTAGTGGGTTTTCTTCATGTAAATTGTCGAAAAATCCCATACAAACTTCAGGCACGTTGGTCCGGTAGCTAAACTTGTCCGATTTGCTTAAAATTTGGAGCAAGTACTCCTGGTGGGACTAGGAATCGACTCAGGGGTGGGCCGATTGTGTTTTCAAAAATTCGTTATTTTTCTGGGCACTCTAATGAACAACGCAAAAATTCTCGTGTTCATGATTGAGAAAGGCACAATTGCACCGCTAGGTGGATTAAAACAGGTTTTTGAAGAGTCAATTTTGCTTCTACAAGGATTGTACCAGAAGTTGTATTCTGCTGTAAAACTTATTCGAAAATACAAAACCTCCAGAATCCACTATTTCGGATTTACGTGATCTTAATCGGAAATAAAATTTTTAAGCTCATACCCCAATAGCCGTAGCAATACACTTTCTTCAACAAACTTTTAAAATTTAGTAGATACCCAGATTTGAAGAAAAACTAATGAAAAACACCAAAAATTGCTCTTTTTAGGAACTTCTAATGGCTCTACCGCTCTTATAATCGAATAATTGTATAAACCATAAGGGAGCACTTTAGTAAGCTGATTCCGAAGAAGAAATAACCTTAACCTTTATCATTTAATCATTTAAGAAGTTAGTTCGATGACTTTTTTTGACATGTCATTTTGGGATACCCTAATATATACATTTGTCGTCCTGGATGAACAGAATAGTATATGACACTCGGCTCTCCAGACTTCTGTTATAAAACTGATTTTGAGAGCAATTGCGTAATTCATGCATAATCTTTCTATTGAGAAAGGATAAAGACAGTTCATTGAACAACGCAAAAATTCTCGTGTTCATGATTGAGAAAGGCACAATTGCACCGCTAGGTGGATTAAAACAGGTTTTTTAAATATTTTTGTTCGATCATGGATGTCTGTTCTCTGTTTCTACTATATTTTCTGCTTATAAATGTAAGCAATTTTCATAAATGGGCACCTATGGCGTTCATTTGGATATTTTCATAAATTTCATAAAGCTGTCTTATGAAAATAATAAGAGATGGATTTGGAAAACTTCCCCTCCAAATCATAAGACAGACTTATAAAATCCATTTAAAATCCTTATGTCTGAAAGTCATGACATTTTTATGGAAATTCAACGTAAATTTTGCTCGGTGTAGGATAGGATCCGCCAGCTCACTTCTTCTTATATTTTGCTAATTCCCACTGAGACGTCCAAAAAATTGTTTCAAAATCGTTCAACACGGGTCCAACGATGGACGTTCGTTGAACGGTTATTTGGACGTTGTCCAAATTGGTCCAACGAACGTCCTTCATTGGACGATTTTGAAACCAACCGTTCTTACAGGGTTAGAGCACTCTAGTTCCCACCCTGTAAGAACGGTTGGTTTCAAAATCGTCCAATGAAGGACGTTCGTTGGACCAATTTGGACAACGTCCAAATAACCGTTCAACGAACGTCCATCGTTGGACCCGTGTTGAACGATTTTGAAACAATTTTTTGGACGTCTCAGTGGGCAGTTAAACTCATTCCGGAACCGGTTCGGATTTCTGAATGGAGTCATTATGGATTCCAAATCAAATGCAACAACCGATTCCGACTCAATCGGTTTCAGAATCGGTTGTTGCATTTGATTTGGAATCCATACTGACTCCATTCAGGATTCCGAATGGTTTGACCGGGTTAGAGTGTGGCCAAGAGACCATAACGTATCCAAACCAGCGATGGCACATGTTTTTTGAAATGTCTGTAGAAGAATAATTAAAATGTCTGTAAAAGTCTGTAGATGGTTGTGAAAATCCTATTTTCACTAGGTTATTACTTTAAAGGTAGCTTGAAATTAGTAAACTATTGTGAAGGAATCCCTCGTTTTCGGATCAAATTATTGTAGTGCAATTTTGTTAAACACCTTTACTCTTTTAAAAGTCTGTAGATTTCTGATTACGTCTGTAGGAGACCATCACAAGTCTGTAAAATACAGACATGTCTGTAAATCTGGCATCGCTGCATGGTGCAACAATTCCCAGTAAAGTTCAACCGGAAATGAACTGGAATTCTGGCTGGTTCCAGTTCGTATACGGGCTCCAGTGACACAACCGATTCTAACTAGAATCGGTTGTGTCACTGGAGCCGGAATACGAACTGGAACCAGCCAGAATTCCGGTTCATTTCCGGCTGAGCTTAACTGGGTTGTATCGAGCAACATTTTTGGTTTTCTTCATTAGATGTTGCTTCTTTCGATGTGATGATAGCACAATTGTTAATTCAGGCGTATTTACCCTCTAAGAACGGTTGGTTTCAAAATCGTCCAATGAAGGACGTTCGTTGGACCAATTTGGAGAACGTCCAAATAACCGTTCAACGAACGTCCATCGTTGGACCCGTGTTGAACGATTTTGAAACAATTTTTTGGACGTCTCAGTGGGTATTCTATTGACCATTGTATGAAATGCCTTAACCTCACAAATTTGACAAGTGCTGGTCCTTTTGTTTACAGTTTGGACTTAACAAATTTGAATTCAATTAAAATAAGCTTAGTGCTAATAATCAATTCCCAAGAAATTTTACCACAAAACTACTTTCCGATTCAGAGAACACTAGAAGTAATTGATAAACAATTAATTAGTTCACTTATTAGATCTTTCATATACATTTCCCCACAATAGGGAATAGCACAATTTAATTGTAAGGTGTTCTAGAGTACATCTATACTTCCAAAAACATGATTCCCAATATATTTCAAAAGTTTCCCAATATATTATTTGGAGAATACGAATAATCTTCAAGTTCAAAATATAATCAACAGGACCACCACCTGTCATATTTAATGCATGACGTCACTGTGCAGTGACCAATAAAAGAACATTAGGCTGTGCACGCAGACGAAGTCGACATGAATAATGACTTTTACTGTGAGCCGTGTTTACCAACACTTCCATTAAGCCGTGAAGCAATGTTTGCAAACACGGCTTACAGTAAAAGTCAAAATTTATGTCGACTTCGTCAACGTGCACAGGCTAATTGCAGCAAACTTTAACCTTACTTATGTGACAGTTCGTAGAGGTTGTTTACATGAACGAGAAATGGTTCGGAAAAGTTTTAAATTCTAATACTTTGTAAACAAGCTCACTGAACTGTCTTTATCCTTTCTCAATAGAAAGATTATGCATGAATTACGCAATTGCTCTCAAAATCAGTTTTATAACAGAAGTCTGGAGAGCCGAGTGTCATATACTATTCTGTTCATCCAGGACGACAAATGTATATATTAGGGTATCCCAAAATGACATGTCAAAAAAAGTCATCGAACTAACTTCTTAAATGATTAAATGATAAAGGTTAAGGTTATTTATTCTTCGGAATCAGCTTACTAAAGTGCTCCCTTATGGTTTATACAATTATTCGATTATAAGAGCGGTAGAGCCATTAGAAGTTCCTAAAAAGAGCAATTTTTGGTGTTTTTCATTAGTTTTTCTTCAAATCTGGGTATCTACTAAATTTTAAAAGTTTGTTGAAGAAAGTGTATTGCTACGGCTATTGGGGTATGAGCTTAAAAATTTTATTTCCGATTAAGATCACGTAAATCCGAAATAGTGGATTCTGGAGGTTTTGTATTTTCGAATAAGTTTTACAGCAGAATACAACTTCTGGTACAATCCTTGTAGAAGCAAAATTGACTCTTCAAAAACCTGTTTTAATCCACCTAGCGGTGCAATTGTGCCTTTCTCAATCATGAACACGAGAATTTTTGCGTTGTTCATTAGAGTGCCCAGAAAAATAACGAATTTTTGAAAACACAATCGGCCCACCCCTGAGTCGATTCCTAGTCCCACCAGGAGTACTTGCTCCAAATTTTAAGCAAATCGGACAAGTTTAGCTACCGGACCAACGTGCCTGAAGTTTGTATGGGATTTTTCGACAATTTACATGAAGAAAACCCACTAACTCGCATTTTCGCCGCTAGGTGGCACTATATGCATCGTATTATCACTGTGAGTGAAAATAAGAAAAATAATTTAATTGCCTACAACTTTGTCGAAGACTGTTAGTCAATCCGGCTTTGGTAAATAAAGTTAATAAACTTTTAACGAAGTGATGTCTGAGTCAGTTTTGCATGGGGCCTAGCAGCGCATAGTTGTGGATCGGTACTCGATTACCACCAACTATACGTTTTTGTGAGATAATGGTTACATTTAGCTGAATAGTATATTCACAAGAATTGTAGTACATAATACGAGTTATGTTTTGGTTAGAAAATTTTAGTTCCACCTGTAACCGCATAGAGGGCGCCAACACTAACTTTTCATAGGAGTGAGATAGAATATCGAGATGTTCGGAAGAATTATTTAAAAATGCTTGCTCTACAACTTTGTGGAAGACACCTAATCTCTATCTCTTTTCGTTAAAAAGTTAGTGTTGGCGCCCTCTATGCGGTAAAATGTGGAACTAAAACTATATAACCAAAACATGATTCGTATTATTTACTATAAATCTTCCGAACATACTATTGACCTAAACCTAACCATTATGTCACCAAAATGTTTTGTTCGTGCGAATCAAGTACCGATCCACAATCATGCACTGCTAGGCCCCATACAAAACTGACTCAGACATCACTTCGTTAAAAGTTTAATAACTTCTTTTACCAAAGCCGGATTGACTAGCAGTCTTCAACAAATTTGTAGGCAATTAAATTATCTTTCTTATTTTCACTTTCAGTGATAATATGATGCATATAGTGCCACCTAGCGGCAAAAAGGCGAGTTAGTGGGTTTTCTCCATGTAAATTGTCGAAGAATCCCATGCAAACTTCAGGCACGTTGGTCCGGTAGCTAGACTTGTCCGATTTGCTTCAAATTTGGAGCAAGTACTCCTGGTGGGACTAGGAATCGACTCAGGCATGGGCCGATAGGGGTCATTTTTTTCCTGTCACTCTATTGTTCATATTCATTATAAGCTTCCAAATGTATATATTACATTTTTATTATACACGACATAACAACTATATACAAGAAAAGAAATCATTATTCGAGTTTTAAAATTTTGTAAAAGAAAAAACAGTCATATTAATATAAAATTAAAAAAAAAGGTGCGAAATCGATCCCAAAAAGTCAATTTTTATTAAAAAAAAATTTCGAGATAACATAAAATCTCGACGTTTCATGCATTTTGAAGATGTTTGGCATCAAAAATACGAATTCGATTTCTGAAATTTCATGGGGTCCCCCCTTTGAAAAAAATTGAGTTCCGACTTATATGGGAATTTCATATGTGACCGGACGGTTCAGTCTATATTTCCGGAACCATATAAGCGATCCGTGCGAAATTTTATGGACATCAGAGGAGATAATATAGCTATCATTTGGGACTAAGTTTGTGAAAATCGGCCCAACCATTTCCGGGAAACTGACATGAGTTTGCTAGTTTTGAAAGATGGCCGTTTTTCCCAGGCACTTCCGGAACCGTCTATGGTGGTCAATGTAGCCAACGAAAGTTCGTTTGGCCGTCGGTGACCTAGAACTGCAAATTTAAGTTGTTTGAGAGACATTTAAGCGAAATTTTTACCTTTTTGCTTTCGTCGGAGTATCGGTTTGAATCACAATTTGCTATATGATCGCACGCCACAACCCGTAACTCCGGAACCGGAAGTCGGTTCGGGATTAAATTTAATTGCAATTTACGGGGACGCCACATCTTTCATTTGAGACTAAGCTTGGTTGATTCGGTCTAGCCATCTCCGAGAAACCGATGTGACTGTTATTCTGAATTTAGATACTTCCGCCGGGGCTTCCGGAACCGACGATGGTGGCCAATGTGACCAAAAAAACTTTGAATGGCTGTTAGTGACCTAGTACTACAAATCGAAGCAGTTGTGGTCACATTTTGTAAAATTTTTCACCTTTATACATTAATTGCAGAATTTATTAAAATCGACATTTTCTGCTTGATCTCACCACCCTGTACTTCCGGAACCGGAAGTCGGATCCATCAGAAATTCAATAGCAGCCTATGGGAACGTTGTATCTTTCATTTGAGATTAAGTCTGTCAAAATCGGTTCAGCCATCTCTGAGAAAAATGAGTGACATTTTTGGTCACACACACAGACGCAAATACACACACATACATACATACACGCTCACAGACATTTGCCGAACTCGACGAACTGAATCAAATGGTATATATCACTCGGCCCTCCTGCCTCCGTTAAAAAGTCGGTTTTCAGAGCAATTGCAATACCTTTCTATTGAGAAAGGCAAATAATTAGACTTGGCATCATTAACAAAGTTATCGTTCTTTTTATAATTGATAGCAAAAAAATCATCAAATGATCAGTAAGCCCGATCCAGACATACCAAACACACACAGAAAACGCAATTTTTCATCATTTTCCTTCTATTTTTCGAATAGAAATATGCGGTTTAAACACCCTTAAATTGTTTTATTTTTTGGATCAGTGTTCTTTTTGATGAAGAACTAAACATGTCAAAAGGTTAATTAACAAAATC